>NW_016158707.1:60021-69477 GCF_001687245.7 Rhagoletis zephyria
TTACTTGATTTTGTTTTGTCACACTTTAGAAGTAAACGTCTTGGCTGTTCACCCAACCGCTTAGTAAAGACACAAACCTAAAGACAAAGTAATAAACAATTGAACTATAAATTTATTTATAGTTTCCGTTCAATCAATTTTTACTCATTGTCGACTGCAGCCAGGTTTTTACCCTTTTAAAATGGAAGTGCCTTGAAGTTAGAGATAATAACTTGATACAGAACTGGATGATCCACATATCTACTTTTCAAATCAATTTACTAATTATTTAGTTAGCGTTGGGAGTATAATTTGTTATACAGTATATATAGGAAAAATCTTGAAATTTAGGGGGGGCCGAAATTATCAAGCAAGCATTTCGGGGTAGTATTTTTGAATATCTAGGCAAAAATTTGAAAGTTAGGGGGGGGGGGGGCCGGGCCCCCCACCCTGCCCCTACCTGGCTACGCCCATGAGCAGAAACCAGCAGCTAACCTCAAAATGAAATGTCACTTTGCCCTCTGAATTTCCCCTACTTTGGAAGTTTTTTGCATACGCGAATGCAAAAACTTGTAAGTTTTGGGTAAACATGAACAATTAACAGCTACGCTAACGCAACTAATGTTTACACTCATGTTAGAATGAATAACACTTATTTTTTTAGAACTATATTTTATTTATATACCAAACTATTGTTAAAAACAAGTACTCTGGCGTTTTAAAGTATTATATGCAGGGTTTGAAAATGCTGTAATTTTTTTAATTTAATTTGCTTTTGCTGTGATTTGACTTCGGGATTTATGATATCGAAAGCAAAGCAACAGCAATTCAGAAAAAAAGCAAATGCTTTGGCTGCCATTTGACTGTGAAATTTCGAAAGCAATCAGACAGTTCAAAAGTAATTTGTGGAAGCACAACGACAGGGAAGCAACACAAAGCAATAGAAATTTGACTATAACTTTGAAGATGTTATATGTATACATGCACAAATACACTACCCTGTAGTGCTGCTGGTGACAAGACACGAGCATAAGCTAAAGATTCCATACATTATAATGTATCAGGATAATCAGTATACTGATTGTACGGCAACTCGCTAGCGAAAGGTCATGCCACGCGTAGCGCTCGGAAGGTTCCAATGACATCGCCATGTTAAATTCGTTAGGCAAAGGAAATGGTATCGCAAATTTTGTGGCTAGTACTTACTCCTGGCGAGTCAGCTAAATCATATACATACATGTTATGTATGTATATATGTAGATACCCACCATGCTGCAAAACGTCATGTGCACAGCACAGTCCAGCAGATCACAGCACAGCAAAAGCACAATCACAGTAAATCGAAAGCAATACATTTTTTTCAATAAACTGCCGGTAAAAAGAATACAATTTTCAAAATCACAGCAAAAGCGGAGCCGTTCGAATGAAAATCAAAAATTTCAAAGCGAAGCAAAAGAAAAAATAAGAGCTGTTGCTGCTGTGCTGACAGTATTTCAAACCCTGATTATATGTTACTTACATTCATAATTTTGCTTTGAATAAAAATGTACTGAAAAGTACTGATTTTTTTAGCATGAAAAAATCTAACGTACTGATTTCGCGCATAAAAAATCTGGCAACCCTAGTTGGGAATAAGGGAATGAGTCGCTTTAATCAGGGAATTTGAGACTATTTAATTTTTATGCAATAAAGAAATTGTTTTTAATTCCAATGCGATAGTTTAGCTTTAATTTTTGGTCCATAAAATGTAATATTTTTAAGTATACATTTTTTGGAGACATTTGTTGATAGTTTTACTCGTAGAAGAGTCCGTGTCACTGTTTGTAATCGAGTATTTATAATAATCTAATTTCTTTCTATTAACTGATTTTTTTTTAGAATATGCAGGGTGCTACGTGTCTGCAATTTTAATTAAAATAATGCATCGTAGGTATATTTATTGCTTGATTTAATTAAAAAAGAAAACTAAGTTACCTCAAATTGTGAAAGAAATTCGTTCCTGAGAATACAATTCAAAATTGGGTAATACTTATTGGGCATACTTGCCCTGGTATTCCGGTTACCGAAACAGATGCAACTCGCTCAAATTTTCTCCCTTCCCCGGGCTTTGGCAACCTCACTTCCTCTAGCCCCTGTAGCCCGCAGAAGTGCACGCTGCCAGCACTGTGCAGATGTGCCGAGTTTGCTAATCTCTAGTCTATCGTATGAAAATTCGTAATTAGGGGAGTTAAAAAATTATTTTTTTCCGTCCCTGAAAAATAAATTTTTCACTAAATAATTCGGTCAAAATATTGCAGATTGCTACATTTTTATCTGTTTTGGTATATTTTATGGAAAAATATTGTACCAACGAAAAAGTTCATATGGCAACCGTAGTTGGTACACACAAAGATAAGAAAACTGCAGAGTAATAGTATGTTTGCTAAAAACAAACTCAGCAAGTTTTTGCTTAATATCTAGGGCAACCAAAAATTTGCATTTGCAATTGTATTGCTTCAAATGTTTTCAGAGAACTAATAAGATAGCTGTTATTTCTGGAAAGTGTCATTAAAAATTAGCAATATTTATTAGAAATTTTTGCAATACATGCAGTTTTTTGCAATTTCGCCATAAATGCAATCAATTTCACCGCATGTAGTTTTTTTAGTATTGTTACAATTATCCTTTAAAATCTCGACTTTTCCTAATTACTTACTATTACCGTACACCTAACTTTATTGTTAGTTGCACGCTGCAAGTAAATAATACGTATTTTCATCGAAAAACTCTAAAAAATCCTGCAACTTGCAAGTGGCAAGTATACTTTGCATGTGACAATAACTTTGTTCCCGTAAAATATACCAACAGTGGGCAAACGGGGCTCTTCGAGCCAAATGCGGCCCTTTGCTTAGCGAATTGCGGACCTTTTTACTTTCTCTTTGCTTAGAACATTTTGGCTATTTTTACTTTTTAAAATAAATTTTTCTTTGCTGGACATTATTTTCCATTGTGTTGTTTTTTTATTTTATTCTCTTTACAAACACATACGCAAATTGAGATCGGAACATTACCCGCAATTGGAGAATGAAAATTGGCATTCTGACTTAATGTTCTTTACCGATGTGATGGAACATTTGCAAAACGTGAATTTGTCTCTACAAGGAGAGAATAAAAATGTTTTTGATTTGTCGTAAACTATATTAAGTTCTGAAGCTGAACTACGTCTTTTTATACATGATCTCAAAAAAAAAAGAATATTTCATAATTTTCCATGGCTAGAAAAAAATATTACACTTGTCAAAGAGGATAAATTGGACTCCTATGTCGCAGAACTACATGATCTAAAAGCAGATTTTGAAAAAAGATTTGCCGATTTGAAAATTATTAAATGTACGTTTGCATACTTCACAAACCCTTTTTTATGTAACATAATTGAGGATGAATTTACAATATCTGGAATACTCATTTTTAAGAAAAGCGAAGAAGAGATGTAGTTTTTGGAATTAAAAAAGATAAGCAACTGGAAATGCCCATAAAGCTTTGCCATTGCTTGAATTCCGGCAACACGTACCAGATTTAAAATATCCACTGTTGAAAACAGCTGCGAGCCGTGTATTTTGAATTTTTGGTACAACGATTTAACGGAACTGTTACGAATGGTTTTAACTGACGTAAAACCAAATGTTGAAAATTTGGCCAAAGGGATCTTTTGAACTTTTTTATATATAATAAGAAAATTAATGTTTTTCATTTCTAATAATTTTATTTGAATATAAAATTTTTGTTTTTAATATTTTTATTGAGCTTTGTACCTCGATTGTTTATTAGGAAAAATTTAAAAAGCAACACAGTCTAAGCGGTAGAAGTTATAGCACTATTTCGGAGATCACCCATCTCCTCATCAGACTTCTTTTTTCTAGACTTCCCTGCTGAAGTCTAGAAAAAAGAAGTATGATGAGGAGATGTGGTGATCTCCGAAATAGTGCTATAACTTCTACCGCTTAGACTTTGTTGCTTTTTCAATTTTTCCTAATAAACAATCGTGGTACAAAGCTCAATAAAAATATTAAAAATAAAATGTTAACAAGCCACAATAACATTGACAAATACATAGTTTAGGAAGAGCCTGCCTGAAACTATACAAAAAAGCAAATAAGCAAATGGATGTATAGAATTGACAACAACAACCACGCTGTCGAGTTTAAATAGCGGCAAATCAGCTGCACTTGATAGTAGTTGGTTGAATAAGGAAAATGAATTAGCAACAAGAGTTTACGGGATGTACATAGCTCAGTGGTTAACGCTTCTGACTTTGAACATCGAATTCGCAGGTTCGATCCCTGCTGAAGTCTAGAAAAAAGAAGTCTGATGAGGAGATGTGGTGATCTCCGAAATAGTGCTATAACTTCTACCGCTTAGACTTTGTTGCTTTTTCAATTTTTCCTAATAAACAACGTGGTACAAAAGCTCAATAAAAATATTAAAAATAAAATGTTAACAAGCCACAATAACATTGACAAATACAATTTTTGTTTTTGTTGTTTTTTGAACTATACAAAAAAGCAAATAAGCAAATGGATGTATAGAATTGACAACAACAACCACGCTGTCGAGTTTAAATAGCGGCAAATCAGCTGCACTTGATAGTAGTTGGTTGAATAAGGAAAATGAATTAGCAACAAGAGTTTACGGGATGTACATAGCTCAGTGGTTAACGCTTCTGACTTTGAACATCGAATTCGCAGGTTCGATCCCTGCTGAAGTCTAGAAAAAAGAAGTCTGATGAGGAGATGTGGTGATCTCCGAAATAGTGCTATAACTTCTACCGCTTAGACTTTGTTGCTTTTTCAATTTTTCCTAATAAACAATCGTGGTACAAAGCTCAATAAAAATATTAAAAATAAAATGTTAACAAGCCACAATAACATTGACAAATAAAATTTTTGTTTTTGTTGTTTTTTACGGCTCTTTGTAGCATTTAAAATTTACATGTGACTCTTTCCGGCCTCGGCCTTGTCCACCTCTGCAATATACTATCATCGCAGCTTTTTGAGTTAACAAACATTATTCTACCGGAATAGCTCACCTCTTCATTGTGTACTGCAACAAAAATTTCACTGTGCACGAAAATTAAGAAAATTATTAAGAAAATTAGTCACTTTTCTAGGTTACTAGAAAAAATCCTTTTAAATTACCCTTTTATTGATTTTAATACATTTTTACAACTAGTTATGTTAAAGTTTCTCCTTGGGTTACACATGCTTCTAAATAATCTATTCGTCGTTCTAGTGTAGACAGCTTTTCGTTCAACACAGCCAGTCGGGAGCGGCAGGACATGTCTGAAATAAAAGAAGATCCTCCATAATTTTTAATTTTTTTAAATAAGTTAGGGAGTAATTTAATTTTGTTCAAATAATTTGGAACAGTTACTGTATACATTTGATGACCATTCGTACCGATTTTGGCGGGACTGTACCGATTTTGGGAAAATTTTCCCGCTGAATATTTTTTAAAAGTCGGGACGTATAGGTGTCCCGATTTTTCATTTTTGTACCGATTATGTCCCGATTTTCAGTGTCTTCTTTATTAACCCTTTGAAGATCGATGTTGTTTTATGCAACATTGGCATTTTGATTCATAAATCTTGTTGTTTGGATTATATTTTTCAAAGGTTTGTTTTAGTTGATACTTTAGAATGTTGTGAAAGCCGAAAGCTGAACCTCTTGTAACAATTTTTGAACCAGTTAGTTTTCAGCACATCTTCGTTGTGACTACTTGTGTAAATTAAATGTTGCTAAAAGTGGTTCTGCAACATTTTGAAAAAATACACATACATAAGTTATGATTTTTTAACAAAAGGATTACGTTATATAATATAATAAAGAAAATGAAGTAAAAACATAAAACCTTGACAAACGTTTTTGTTAGGAAACTTTGTAAACATTTATAGGCATCATTTTGTAACGGTGAAATCAAAAATCATAGATGTAAAAATTGTATACCCGTTCATATTTAAGGATTAACGTACAATATTACGCCGTCAAAAAAGTTGTAGCCACACCCATCTTGATTCGGTCTTCAAAGGGTTAATTTAATAGTAGTCTCCATATCGATGGCTGAGTGGAAGATCGACCTATCTCGGCAGCCAGTTCGAAAACGCTCTATCTAAAAAAACTTTTCAAGAACGCCCTATTTCCGAATTTAATTGAAAAACACCATATCTCAAAATTCGGTTCAAAAACGCCCTATCTCACTTCAAAATGTATTGAAAATATGCTGATATAGGGCGTTTTTGAATCGACAGCTGAGATAGGGCGTTTTTGAAACGAATTCTGAAATAGGGCGTTCTTGAAAAGTTTTTTGAGATAGAGCGTTTTCGAACTGGTTGCCGAGATAGGTCGATCTTCCCCTCATCCATCGATATACTCTGGCCCAAAAACCATTTCCCGGATTCCCACTCAGCGTGTCGAATAACGATATACACTTGTGATCAGCTAATTAAGCCAGCAACATTTTGATCAATTTTGGCTATTTTGCTTTCGTTTATTTAATGTTTATTATTTTTCCATAAAAGTATAGCTTTTCCATAAAAGTATAGCAAATTGAGATCAGAACATTACCCGCAATTGGAGAATGAATATTGGCTTTCTGACTTAATGTTCTTTACCGATGTAATGGAACATTTGCAAAACGTGAATTTGTCTCTACAAGCAGAGAATAAAAATGTTTTTGATTTGTAGCAAATTATTTTAAGTTTTGAAGCTAAACTACGTCTTTTTATACATGATCTCAAAAAAAAATATGTCATCATTTTCCATGGCTAGAAAAAAAGGAGGATAAGTTGGACTCCTATGTCGCAGAACTACATGATCTAAAAGCAGATTTTGAAAAAAGATTTGCCGATTTGAACTTATTTAAATGTACGTTTGCATACTTCATAAACTCTTTTTTATGTAGCATAATTGAAGATGAATTTACAATATCCGGAATACTCATTTTTAAGAAAAGCGAAGAAAAGATGGAGTTTTTAAAATAAAAAAGATAAGACACTGGAAATGCAAAATAAAGCTTTGCATTGCTTGATATCCGGCAACACGTACCGGATTTAAAATAACCGCTCTTGAAAACAGCTGCGAGCCGTGTATTATCAATTTTTGGTACAACGTATAACTGAGTCTTTGTACTCTACAATGAAATTCATAGTCAAAATACCGTTCACAATTGACTAACCAACATTTAACGGAACTGTTACGAACGATTTTAACTGACGTTAAACCATATGTTGAAAATATGGCCAAAAGGATCATTTGAATTTTTTTAATGTCTATCTTACGTACATTAGAATAATAAGAGAATTAATGTTTTTCATTTCTAATAATAATTTTATATAAAAACAAAATTTTTGTTTTTGTTGCTCTTTTTGTGGCTCTTTGTAGCATTTAAAATTTACATGTGACTCTTTTAAGCCTCGGGCTTTGAGTTAACAAACATTTTTCTACCGGAGAGGTGAGCTATACCTCTTCCGGTTTTGCTATTGCTCTTCCACAATAGTTTTTTCATTAAAAACGGCCTCAAGCTCAAAAAATGTTGAATATAATTGTTATAAGACCATAAAATAACAAAAAAAAAACAAATAGTTTAAAGACGAGCACATCTAAAAGTTAAACATTCCAAAAATAGAATTATTAACAAAACCAACAACCACATGATCAAGTTTAAACAGAACTGGAATAGCTGCGCTTGATTGTAGTTGGCTTCACATATGAAAAAGTGGAAAAAAGCAACTAGAATTTACAAGGCGAACTTAGCACGGTGCGTAGGCCACTGGCTGAATCAGTTGGGGTCGTTGGATGGACTCCCACTGAAAGAAATCTGACGAGAAAATGTGGTGATTTCCGAAATAGCTATCACTTCTACCATTTTTTTTAAATTATTGTTGCTTTTCACAATAGTTTTTCATTAAAAACAGCCTTAAGCTCAATAGAAATTGTTGAATATAATTGTTATAATGCCATAAAATAACAAAAACAAATAACTTGAGGACGAGCACAGCTAAAAGTTAAACATTCTAAAAAAAGAATTATTAACAAAACCAACAACCACATGATCAGGTTTAAATAGCACTGGAATAGCTGCGCTTGGTTGTATGTAGTAGGCTTCACAAATGAAAAAGTGGAAAAAAGCAACAAGAATTTACAAGGCGAACTTGGCACGGTGCGTAGGCAACTGGCTGAGTCAGTTGGGGTTTTTCATTAAAACGGCGTCATGCTCAATAAAAATATGTTGAATATAATTGTTATAAGGCCATAAAATAACAAAAACAGATTTGCAAAAATCTCTTTGTGAAATAAAAATTGCAAGGCGTAACTGAAACTGAAATTAAGGAAATCGCTTTCGAAAAATAATTTCAACTTGCACGTGCTGCACTAGCAATTTTCATTTTTGTCGCAAGTACCAACCAAGCGTGTGTTGCCGTGTGACGCATTTTTTGACGAATTCGCATAAAATTATAAAAATGTTTTATAAGATATGAAAAATATATGTAACGTATTTATTCTACTGATATCGAGTATTTACGTATTAATGTATTTGATATTTTGTGACTGTTTTGTGCACATTTTAGCAGGCTTAGTAAATTTGTCAAGGCATTAATTTTGTTATAAGCATAAAATATCTGGTAACATCGTTGAAAGTGGATGTTCGGAAATAAAAATTGCTTTCGAAAGCCTCTTTGCATGCAAAATGTAAAGAGCGTGTCAGACGTGGCAAAATATTTCGTATGCAATATATTTCGAAAAGGCTGTCAAATTGAGAAATTTCAGAAAGCAGTTGCATTAGCAGTCACACCTTGCATGTAAAGTGTTTTTCGAAAGAGGTTTTTTATTTCCAAAAAGGGCAACAGCAGAATGCTAGTGCAGCACGAGCAAGTTGAATATATTTCCGAAATCCATTTGCGCGCTTTGAGCTGCAGTCACACCTTGCAACTTCATTTCTGAAACTGATTTCCGAAAAGTGACCGAAAACAGAAAGCGAATTTCGTGAAAAAGTTGGAAATATTGCCAAACCTGACACACTCTTAACTGCTCCTGCAATCTGTTTTGGAAGTTCTTAAGTTTGACAGACTTTTGAAAAGGACTTGCACTTGCTACGTCTAACAGCTACTTAACGGGAAATGTTGACTTATTTGTACAACGATTTTGGGGTCGGGGTAGAGGGGGCGAGTGCGTGGCCCCCCAAAACCCGACCCTTTTTACTGATTTTAATGGTGTAAACCATTTTTGATACAAATTCATAGGGGCGGAGCTAGAGGGGGGTAAACGTGAAATTTTTAAATATTATCAAAGGTTTACATAAATATATGTGATCTGGTCTACGAAAAGGGAGCTTACGTGCGAAAACTAGTTTTCTGTGAAAAAGCTGTTAAAAGTAAGCAACTCGTTTCGTCAGTTTCTCATTATCTCGTTAATTGTTCTCCGCGCCGGACGTCCAGTAAGTGTT
>NW_016158707.1:69487-74403 GCF_001687245.7 Rhagoletis zephyria
CAATAAATTATATTTTGTCGTATTTTTACTCTTCTTTCTCTACATTTTTAGTACACTTCTAAGCAAGTTAGGATTTTCTGCTTTTCACCACGTGAAAAAGCATCTCATCTTCCATCCGAATCAACCAAAAAGTGAAAATTGATTTTTTGACACCTAAGCCCCCTTTCCGTAGACCAGGTCACATATATCGAAAAATATTGCACCGATTTTCAACATTGGATATGGTATGAAAGATAATTGAAAAGCCCTTTATTTAATATGCCATCGGCTGCGCTTAGGGATTATAACATTTACTATTCAGAATTCTCCTTTCTGTATTGCCAGGAAAAGGGGCAGAACTTCTTTCTGCGCAGGCGGCCTTCGGCCGCACTTAGGGATTATAACCCTCACGAAGTAGAATTCTCTGTTCTGTGTTGCCGTTTTATATGGAAAAAGGCCTCAGGCAACATGTGCTTGAACCTAACTATATAATCTATATGTGTATATAACTATATAATATATTATATATGAATTTAAAGGTATTTCTCTGCTCTTTCTAATAAACATATCACTTTATATATTTATATTTAAAGTTAGTTTTTAGAAAAACTTACATTTTTATTAAAAAAATGGTTATAATTTTGTTCTTTTGGTTCTTCTCGAAATATGTATGTAAGATATATAAAGATATGCATATTAAATAAAAGGTCTAGAAATTACCTTTCCAACCATTTTGAAAATCGGTGCAATAGTTTTCGAAATTTAAGATTTTGAACATATTGAAAATTCCACCTTTAACGACTTTGGTAAGAAAAGCTTAAAGTAATTAAATAAGTTGCTTAATTTTTACGGGATTTGGTAAATTTGTTTAACGATTTTGGTAAATTTTATTCAAATACAAATATAAAACAGTAAGATTATCAGTTTGGAACAAATTAAATTATCAGTTATTAATCATTTTTCTTCATTAATTTAAGGCCCTCTTCCTTACAACACTTTTAATTTTTTGTCGCGGTGTAGAAGCATAAATACCAGGGACGTCAACCGAATGAAAAATATGGTCTGTTCGGTTCAGCGGTTCGAACCGTTTTTGCACTTTTGGATTGGTTCGTCAAAGCGGTTCGGGGGGGGAAAAAAATGCGCTAGTTGAAGTGGCAAGTGTTAAGTGCAACAACGCGCAAGGATAAAGGCCCGTTTACATACAACTTTGGCGTTGCGTTGGCGTTGGCGTCCCTTCCACAGCTGATATGAATATATGCATTTATACGAAAGTCTCCACATAACCAAAGTTGGGCAACGCCAACGCCGCTACAACAACACCAACAACACCAACACAACGCAGAAAATGGCCAACCCTCAACTTTTCACGCGCGTCATTCGTCAACTGGGGTTGACTTTAGTGTGCATCGTGTGTGTTTTCGCAAAACTATAACGAATTTTCTCGTGTAACTTTACGGGGTAGCTAAGAAACAGATATGTTTACATAAATTCTCACTATTTTCACTTTGTTAATACTAGTATTTAACTAATTTGTTGTTTAAAATGTTTGCACTTCCATATAAAAAATTCAGTATCACATATATTTGCATAAATGAACGATCTTTTCAATGTTCACGTGTGATTTGTATACATTAAATGTATTTTATTTTTACTTTTTAACAATATAAAAAGCGTTTAATAATTTCACCACTTTTCTTCAACAAAGTAAACAAGCAAACAAATTAAAATCGCTGTATTGCCCGAACAGAATGGTGCTACCAGATGTTCGACATTCCCACGACAGCCGGTTCTACTAAGGTTTTACCCGACCAAGGGCTCTTGTTTCGGCGATCTAACCCCATTTAGGTGGGCGAAATCCCTCAAAAGTTGTACGTCCATAGGGCTACATCTTCTACGCATACTTCTGCTCATGGCTGGCATTGAGTCAAACCCTGGACCAGAAACATTTTCCTGCTGCGTGTGCCAGGCGACTACACCACAACTCCACCTCCGTCAGATGCAACATATGCAATGGGTGGAGCCATCTCCGAGTTTGCTCAGGCCTTACGACTCATAGGCAGTGGACCACCGCACACCACGGCACAACAGTCCGCCTGAGCAACTCAACTAGGGATGTTTCGAATGTCATATTTTAAACATTCGCGAATGCGAATGTTAGGAATAACATTAAAAAATATTTAATCAACTTAGTCATCGTTTTTATTACTTAAAAATTTTGTAAATTATTTGAACATTGAGCGAGTGCTAAACCTATACATACGGTGACCATCCGTCTTGTATTATACGGGACAGTCCTCTTTTTTGACCAATTAATAATAATAATAATAGATTGGCGCTTACACATATGTTAGTGTTTGGCCGAGCTTCTCCTCCGACTTGTGGCGTGCGCCTTGATGTTGTCACACAAAGCGGAGGAACCTACCATTTTACGCCGACTCCGAACGGCGATCGTATTTTTATGAGAAGCTGTTTTTTATGGCAGAAATACACTCGGAGGTTTGCCATTGCCTGCCGAGGGACGGCCACTGTTAAGAAAAAACCTTTTTCTATATTTTTTGCGATGTTGCTTTGACCAGCGTTTGAACCCAGGTGCTGATGAGTGAAAGCGCACACTGCTTACCACTACACCACAGCAGCCGACAATTGACCAATTGTCCTGGAAATTAATTTATTTTACGCGGGACGCCAAATGTTCGGTATTTCGACGCCTTAAAAGCTCATTAAAATGGCATGCCTATGACCACAATATAAATTAGGATTCTACATTTTAGCAAGCCNGTATTCTTACTTAAAAACAGCAATTCTAAATACATATTGATAGATTGTGATAAGTATTTTCTCAACTGTAACACCGTAAATTTACACACACAAAAAATCAATAAATATATTCGCGAAACTACGTTTTCGTATTTCTCTCTGACGTCCGGATTTTTCTTAAAAGGGCTTTGAAATTTTAAGGATAGGATAAATTCAAACAATTCTTTAAAAACCTCAGTGCAATGTAGAATAAAAGTTTGTGAATCAAATAAAACAGAAAATTCTGTAGAATTGAAAAAGTTTAAATATTTTGATGGAAAAAGACCATTCATACTATAAATATAGCAAAGGTATTTATGGCGAACCTAGTCTAGATATCAACCTCGTCGTAGGTATCATATCAAGGAAATACAATTATAAGACTCTAGATGTCGCCCCGCCAGAAGAAGTTAAATATTGCGCCTAAATATATGCACTATTTATATACGACACAGCGGGAATGGACGACACGCCATTTCTTTAAATGAAATTAATTGCTGCTATAGGTATGTATGTGCATATATATAGGCATATACTAAATGTGAGCAAACAACATTTTGCTTGCATAGTCTTCTGTTCTCTTTTCACTGCAAGTTAAATTATTTTAGTATCTATTGCAAAATTTTATACAGACAAGACTAACAAGTATAAAATAAATAAAAAAAAACTTTTTAATGTACCACGCTTTTATAAACGGACTAAAATNTTTTCAATTTCATAGATTGTTTATAATGACTTTTGCTAAAATTTCAAAATCAAAAGTTATCAAAACAAATTCTATGGGACTGAGGTGTATTATTATTACAACANGCAGTGCAGGGAGTACTTCATTTTTGTGTTGTAATTCGAAGTGGTTGCTTCTTAAAGAAATGAGTGCTATATATAAGAAGTGTTTCGAAGCTGTGTTCCTGGTAAGTCATCCCAAAGGCCCGAAAATGTCCACAACTGAGGCCGCAAAGTACATAAAAAAACAAACTACTTTGTTAGAACGTGGAACCATCAATTCAAAGTTGAAGGCAATGTTGATGATAAGCCTGGTAGAGGTTTAAATAAAATTACCTATAAAAGCGACGATCGGGCCATTACTCATTTATTAAAAAAAAAATATTACCCTTAGCCTAAGGCAAGCGAAACAAAAACTTTCGTCAAAAGGTATAAACGTCTCCATTTCTACAATCAGACGGAGATTGCAAGAATCTGACATCAGAAATCGGAGCACACTTCAAAAACCCCTTTTGACTGAAATGCATATTCAAAAACGATTGGTATGGGCGAAGGCAAATTTAGACCGTGATTGGAGCAAAGTAATATTTACAGATGAATCATCTTTCGTTATTTGGAATTACTAGAAGAAAACTTGGGTTGGTACAGGCACTAAATTTGTTCAGCGATCTGTTAAACACCCGGCTAAGGTCCATGTTTACGGATGCTTCTCTGAAAAGGGATTCGGTAGTTTGGCTGTCTTTTCACAAAACCTTGACGCAAAATATATGATCAAACTGTATGAAAAATGTTTGCTTAAGTCGGCGGCAAAACTTTATGGACCGAATACAAATGATTGGATCCTTCAGGAAGACAATGATCCAAAACACCGGAGTCGACTATGCACATCTTGGAAAGCAGAAAAAGGCATACAACAACTTGATTGGCCTTCGAAGAGTCCGGATGCGAATGCAATTGAAAATGTGTAGGCTCTAATGAAATCGAAGATTCGGGGAAAGAGAATGTCTATAACAAAACAGCTTGCTAGGACGTTAAAAAAAATTTGGAGGGATCTGTCTCCAAATTATGCTAGAAAACTAAGCGAAAGTTGCTCAAGACTATGTCAAGCTATTATAGACAGCAATGGGGAGTGGACGGGATATTAACTACAGCGGGCACTAGGTATTGAGATATGTAAACAAAATCAAGCGGGAAAACTTTCACACACTTTTTCTTTAAAATTTTACAGGCCAATCTGTTTTTTGAAACACACTGTATGTATGTGGGTATATTAATAACGACCGCTTAAAATCGATCTCAAATTTGTACTTTCGCTGTGGAAATTTTAGGTCTATGTTACGTATGTCGTTTGAATATTGTCAATTAAATTAAATGCTTTGTATTGCATGCTCTCCACGTTTTTCGTTTTCAATCTCATA
>NW_016158707.1:74520-96150 GCF_001687245.7 Rhagoletis zephyria
TTTACAACGCTTTTATCAACTTGCAATGTTGTATGTCCAGACCGCTTTGAATGTTGTATGTCCAGACCACCATTTATACTAGCTCCGTTTTTTTGTAAGCGAGCGACAAAAGAATGCTCAACTCGGGTAAAATTTCCTTTTAGCTACTTAAGCAACCCTGTTGGTAGCTGGCAAGAAAATGTGATTAGTTTAACGGGATTTAGATACAAAAACCAATTTAAATGAGTAATTATGCGTGGTATGTGCATAATATATATATTCTTTTAAAATATAAGTCACGTATAAAAGGAGGCAAAAATTTCCCTCTCCACTTTCCCATTAACAATTCACAATAGAGCAGGTTTTTTCACTTACCAACACTAGCCTTCAGGTCGCGTATTTTTTAACCGACCTGGCTGAGCTCGGATAAATAGCCGAGTTTGTGTTGTTGCTTTGCGTGCATTTCGTCTTTTAAGCGAGTGTTCTTTTGTTGCTCGGTTTCAAAAGAATGCATCTACTATAAATGTAGCAAAACTATTTATGGAAAAGTCTAGACATCAACCTCGTTGTAGGCATCATATCAAGGAGATACAATTAGAAGACTCTAGATGTCGCCCCGCCAGAAGAAGTTAAATATTGCGCCTAAATATATGCACTATTTATATACGTCACAGCGGAAATGGACGACACGCTATTTCTTTAAATGAAATAAACTGCTGCTATATGTATGTATGTACATATGTATGTTTATACTAAATATGAGCAAACAACATTGTGCTTGCATAGTATTCTGTTCTCTTTCACTGCAAGCTGAATTATTTTAATATCTATTGGAAAATTTTGTACAGACAAGACTAACAAGTAGAAAATAAATAAAATAAAATAAAACTTTTTAATATACAACGCTTTTATAAATGGACTAAAAAGTAGAAAATAATATTTCTCAGTCCCACAGAATTTGTTTTGATAACTTTTGATTTTGAAATTTTAGCATAAGTCATTATAAACAATTAATGACATTGAAAATGAAAAGCGTGGGGCGCATGCAATATACTTGAATTGATATGAAAAGTACATATGTACGTATGTGGGCATATGAATAACGACCGCTTAAAATCGATCTCAAATTTGTACTTTCGCTGTAGAACGTTATGTAGTTTGACTATTGTCAATGAAATCTAATGCTTTGTACTGTATGCGCTCCACGTTTTTCGTTTTCAATGTCATTAATTGCTTATAATGACTTTTGCTAAAATTTCAAAATCAAAAGTTATCAAAACAAATTCTGTGGGACTGAGAAGTATTATTTTCTACTTTTTAGTCCATTTATAAAAGCGTTGTATATTAAAGTGTTTTTTTTTAATTTTATTTATTTAATGTTTATTATTTTCTTTTTAAGTAAAGCGTCACTGTCGGAAAATTCAGCCTCCACGACGAAACGTCCGATAACGGACTGAGGCTGATCGACTTCGCCGGGNGATTTTAATGCCAAGGTGGGCAAGGAAGGGATCTTTGGCGCCACTGTCGGAAAATTCAGCCTCCACGACGAAACGTCCGATAACGGACTGAGGCTGATCGACTTCGCCGGGCCCGAAACATGGTAACATTTAGTACTAGGTTCCAGCATAAGAACTTCCACCAAGCTACATGGCTGTCTCCAGAACGAAAAATGAGAAACCAAATCGATCATGTTACCAAAATACGCACCCAACCGCTGTGCAGCAAAAAATATGCACCCAGCAATGCAAGGAAAGCTTAACTTCGAAAAGCTGCAATCACAACAGACGGGCAATTTATTCACCACTCGACTCACAACAGACGGCCAATTTATTCGCCACTCGACTCACAAACCTGCTCTCTGAGAGCACTCTTCAACGGTCCGACATACGCGTGCAGTGGAACCACATTTCCCGATCATTAAGTACCGCCGCCGAAGAAGTAGTTGGATTTCAGCGAGCCCGAAAGAACAACTGGTACGATGAGGAATGTCANCCGAAGAAGTAGTTGGATTTCAGCGAGCCCGAAAGAACAACTGGTACGATGAGGAATGTCAAGAAGCCGCAGAGAAAAAAGATGCCGCCTACAGGGCCACGCTGCGATCGGGCGCAACGCGAGCCATGTGGGACCGTTATAGGGAAGTGAAGAAGGAATCGAGACGTATTTGCCGCAATAAGTAGTGGGAGGCCGAAATATGTGAGTGCGAAGAGCTTGAGATGCTGGCTGACAGGAAGAACGCCCGAAAATTCTACCAGAGGGTTAGGCGACTTATGGAAGGTTTCAAGACCGGGGCGAACTCCTGTAAGAACAACAATGGCGACTGTAGTGTTCTTGGAACTTTGCTAAAATACTTGTTGTTCTTTTATTTTTGGATTGTAAAATGAAATGATCGTGTTTGTATCTTTTCAAAAAATTTTCTTTTTGATTATTAAAAAATTTAATCTTCAAATTATAACAACGTGTTACAAAAGCTATTGCTCCTGTACAACGGCAAGATCCTACAATAAAGCTTCTTTACAATTGGCGATCCTGCCAGGAGATTTGCAGAAGCTGCTGCAAAATAATAATAAGAATATTGCAGAGACGTTGGTTTGCAAATATTTCTGTTGCGGAATTAAATATAATAAATTGTGTTGTTGCGTTAAATGCAGAATTGAGAATTTTTGTTTGCTGTTGAGATCCCGTTGCTTGCATCAAAAGCTGATACATTGATTCAACGTTTCTTTCCGCTGTTGAAACTCTTTTCATTTGTTCATTGAATCAAATATATATATATATATATATATATATATATATATAAATGCTCCAGCATCGGATTAAATAATGGTGTTACCTTATGAAGAATTTGAAATTTTGCATTTTTCCTGAATTGCTAATCATCAATCAACTAATTGACTAAGTAAGGTAATTGGTTATTTGTCAGACTTAATTTTTAATTGCATCTGAGTCTGAATGAATAATTATTACTATCTATTACTACTTAAGTTATCTAAATTATTTGTCTAAATTTTGCAATATTCATATATATATATATATATATTTATTTATTTTATTTTTTTTATTCGTGTAAACTTTCTCCAAAATGTTCCATTCTCCGGGTGAAAGAGGTGCAGGAGATTCTCATAATAGAACTCTAATAGATATAGATGATGCAGATGCATCTACTTCAATGTATATTAGAAATCCATATGATAATTTAAATGAGATTTGCGCTACTTCGGTTAAATTACCGCAATTCTGGACAAATTGCCCAGACGCTTGGTTCGTGCATGCAGAAATGCAATTTGCGACTAAAAGAATTACTAGAGATTCAACGAAATATGAATTTGTTATAACTGCTCTTCCGCAGGAAGTTATAGCCAGTGTGTTGGATGTTATTCAAAATCCACCACAAACAGAAGTATATAACAACTTTAAAAGGGTTTTAATTGAGCGTCACTCTTTGAGTGAACAGCGTAAGCTTGATAAAATATTATCTGACACTGAAATGTGAGATCGTAGACCTTCAGAATATTATAGATCGCTTAACCAGTTAGCTGGAAATACAATAGATTCGACCTTTCTTAAAAATTTATGGCTGAGAAAACTTCCTAAAAGTTTGTATATAGCATTAACAAGTGCTAATTTAAATAACGTTAACGATCTTTTACGTCTTGCTGATAGTATATGAGAGATTACAAATTCGACTGAAGTTTTTGCTTTTAGAAAAGATGCAAATATTTCTGTAAACAGTGGATTTGAAAAAGTAGTAGAAAGTTTAGTTAAAGTAACTTCACAAATATGTGAAAGCTTCAATCGCTTACATTTAGACGTTACTGAAATTAAAAATGAAATGAGTAAAAGGGAATCGCGTTCCAGGAATAGATATTATAGTGGAAGAAGAAGTGCTGTTGTTGCGGCGACTAACAATAGCAATTTCGTTTCGTTTTTCGGCGCGTCGCTTAATTGTATTAGACAGAGATAACAAACTAAATTTTTTAATAGACAGTGGGGCAGAAATTTCGGTTTTACCTTCTTCAAAATTTAATATGCATGAACGTTCTTCAGACATTTGTTTAACGGCCGCTAATGGTAGTACTATTTCAACCTACGGAAAAAAATTGTTAAATGTTAATTTAGGATTAAGACGGGAATTTCCTTTCATCTTTATTATAGCTGACATATCTAAGCCTATTATTGGAGCTGATTTATTGGACAAATATAGATTACTGGTAGATATAAAGCATAAACGTTTAATAGATCCTTTGACATCTTTATCGGTTAACGCAATATCCTATTTCTGTGACGTTTCTTTGCCAAAAGTATTACCTTTTTCTAAGCCTAGACGGCTTGATCCAATCAAATATAAAATTGATTTTTTAGTTAAATCAGGTATTTGTCGTCCATCCAAGTCACATGGAGCATCGCCCTTGCATTTGGTTCCTAAAAAATAATCGAATGATTGGCGTCCTTGCGGTGATTACACAAGGCTTACACCCCTATTCTGCAACTCTTTCGTATTCGGATTTTGCTACGAATCGTAGAAATACATAGTATGTAGAAGATATAGAGGCATCCTCTCTCCCANTATGGAAGAAAACCGCAACACCTTTGGCGAAAAAAATTCTAAAAAATCAACGGTAACCTTTAGCCACTTGAAACTTGCACATTATCAGACTAAAAATGATTGGGCTATAAAACTGTGTATTCAGAAAAATTCTAACACTTCGNAGCCTAGACGGCTTGATCCAATCAAATATAAAATTGATTTTTTAGTTAAATCAGGTATTTGTCGTCCATCCAAGTCACATGGAGCATCGCCCTTGCATTTGGTTCCTAAAAAATAATCGAATGATTGGCGTCCTTGCGGTGATTACACAAGGCTTACACCCCTATTCTGCAACTCTTTCGTATTCGGATTTTGCTACGAATCGTAGAAATACATAGTATGNTTTTTAAAACGGCAAAAACTGAAATATTTAACTAACTACAAAGGCTAAAATGCCCAAAATTGATATTTAGAATTTCCCTATAACAATGAACTATAAACTGACAAAAATGGACTTAAAAATAAATTTTTTTTTTAATTATGTGCGTGGAATNATTAAGGAGCATAACATAATGCTCTGCAAGCAGTTTCTGGTTGGGAGCCAGTTTCTGGTTGGGATGCAGTTTCTGGTTGGGATGTGGCCACCCGAACAGGCAGCTGCTTGCAGAGGAGCCCTCGCCTAGGCACGTTAGGAGGCTATACTNAACATTGAGATTCAGTTTCAAGTATACAATTTTAGATAATACTGCGCTCGTTAATCTTCCAAATCGATTCCCGTCCCGANTGTCTCGGCCGAGATGAAATTCAAATAAATTACTCGAAGAAAATGAAATTCCTAGTAGGCCTGAAAAATAAAAATTTCATTAAAACCTGCACTTTCCAGCAGCTAAAATTGTGTTGTTTAAAGTCAAAGAGGAGTGGTAAATAAACTGAGATACCAACTTTATCGAATAGTGGCGGATAGCGAGTTTGCGGGTCTAATGAAATTAGNTTACCTGAGTAGGCTAAACGCGGATGTGCCGAATGAATGTCCGGCATGCGCAGAGACCCCTCACGACTCGAAACACCTCTTCGCTTGCCCGGAAAACCCTACAACCCTAATNACCAACTTTATCGAATAGTGGCGGATAGCGAGTTTGCGGGTCTAATGAAATTAGTAAATTGCTAAAAATAAATCTAAATTAACATCGTTTTACTTTAACATGAAATACTCAGTCCTAGTTTACTAAAATCCCAAAAATGTATATTCATTGAAAAGAACATACCTAAAAAAATATGGCCTAAATGGTATTTTAGCAATTGTTGCATAAATCACATAACGCCAACAAATTAAACATTGAGANGGCGTCGTCCCTGTGGACCGACCCCATAGAGGCTGCACACTTCTTGGGGCTGCCGTTAGTGGAATNTAAAAAAATATGGCCTAAATGGTATTTTAGCAATTGTTGCATAAATCACATAACGCCAACAAATTAAACATTGAGATTCAGTTTCAAGTATACAATTTTAGATAATACTGCGCTCGTTAATCTTCCAAATCGATTCCCGTCCCGACCTACACTTTGGTTTATATTTTGTAATTGTTATTGTTTCGTCTTTAGCAGGCATTTCTAAAAACATTGTTGACGTTGTTTTGAAATTTGGCGACATAAAATAATGTAATTAATATTTTCTAGAATGGGGAAATAATACACTGTGCGGCGGAGTGAACGACCATAGACGCATGGAAAAAAAAGCCGGAATCAGGAATTGGAGTTAAAATGGTTAAACTGAATGACTTAAAAGTGGAACAATTGAATGTTCTACTGGAAAAGCACAATCTGTGAGTCACAGGAGCAAAGGCTCACAAAATATCGCGGTTGATGGAAATTTACAACACAGGCGAGGTGCAAGATGAGGAAGTGGAGATTGAAGAGGTCCCAGCCTTGCAAAAGCAAGTCGATGAGCTCCGTGAAATGATCGCCAATATGTCTAAGGCGGTAGCAGACTTGGTAAGCAACAATCGTAACCAGAGTGAGGCTGCAATACAAGGAATGCAGCAAGGTCCAGACGCAGATGTGGCGAGTGCGTCGAATGCAACGGCAGGTGCATCAGGGGTAGATGGTCCAATGCAAGCGAATAGGGCAGGAGTAGCAACAACACCTCCATATATGGTGGGGCCGGACCACCAACAATGTCAACAGTAGTCAAACACACGATGACGGACATTATCGGGATGCTACCGGATTTCGACCCACTTAAGGGCCATATATCAACACATCAATTCTTGGACAGAGTGGAGCAGCTTCGGTCATTTTATGGGTGGTCGGAGGAAGTCTTGCTATTTGCAGTTCAACCGGTGTTCAGGTCGTGGCAACAGTTTGTCGCTAGCTTGACGTATGATTTTCCAACAACCGTAAATATGGCGGATGTGCATCGGGAGATANATCTGGGCGGGGTTGTTGTAGCCGCTACAACAACAACAACAACAAGGAAAAAGCAGGGCGGAATACAGAAAAGAAAAGGAAAAATAAAGTAAATCGAGGGCGAGTAGGAATTTTTGAATTTTTCANGAATGAAGATCTGAAGGATTACTACTACGTTATGCTAAATCTAGGTCGGAAGGTCAACATGGATGAAGCATCAATTAACTCGTATGTTATTGGGGGTTTAAATGATGCCAGCTTATCTCGAACATTGTTGGCGATGTTGCTAAGGTCGATCGGAAATTTGTCGATAACGAACACGCACAACAAGGTCAGCACGGTAGCCAAGGGGAAAGTAAATGAAGGGGAAGTAGAGAAGAATCTGGACAATGACCGCAAGGGCTTTAGGTGCTTCAACTGTAATGGTGTTGGACATATTGCAGCAAAATGTCCACAACCACAACGCAGGGCCAAATGTAGTAGTTGTAACAAATATGGGCATGAGGCGAAGGATTGTCGAAGTGGAATGAAAACAGTGGGTAAGGTCACGGAGGAAACAGCTTTGGTACCTCCTCCTGTGATGCGTCAGGCATGTATAGCGGGTCGTACCTACTCAGCGTTTGTAGGCACGGGCAGTGACTCATCACTGGTATCTGACACTGCAGTGCCAGAAGGTATCCCTAAACAACCAAGCGAGAAACGTCTTCGAGGTTTCCAATTTGTAATGGATGGACGAAATATAAAAGCACAACTTCAGATAGTGCCTGACCAATTCATGCCGCATGAGCTACTGTTAGGTAGATATGTGTTATGTCTCGAGGATACGAAGGTGATCATCGAGTCAGGGGTTTTGAAGGTGCAAGAGGTATACTCTGAAACGATCATCGATAAAATGTTAACCGAAAGTGACGCCAAAGAGCTTCAGCAGTTACTGAAGAAATATGACTATTGATTTTCGGAGGATTTGTCAGCACTAGGCCGGTGCAACACCATGGAGATGGAGATTAAAGTTACTACGGATAAGCCAGTCATCGGGAAACGTTATCAAGTTCCGTTCTCCCAGAGGGAAGTTTTAAGAACCATTACCGATAACTTGCTCGAACACGAAATTATACGACCGAGTTCATCGCCGCATGCAGCACCGGTGGTACTCGTTAAGAAAGCAAACGGGGAGCAGAGAATGTGCGTGGATTAGAGAGCACTAAACCCGGTAACCGTCAAGAAACAATTTCCGATGCCAATCGTAGAGGAACAGTTGGCGAGGTTGGGTGGCTTCACTACGCTCGATATGACGGCAGGTCCATGCTTCGTCGGACCCGGAGCGATGCGCGAGCTATTTTAGCCGGCAGTTCATACTGCATCCTCCGGTGGACAACGCCAAGCGACCAGAAGGCGGCACAAACTGCCAACAACCTATGCTCCCCTTGCTTTAACTTGCGGTGAAGTTCAGGTGGCCATCGGGAAGGCGAAAGCCTCCAAAGCCATGGGTCCCGACAGAATATGCATGCTGATGCTGAAAAATTTGGGTCCTGCGGGGGTAGCGTACCTAACGGAGGTCCTCAATTTGTCTATGGCCAGTGGACATCTGGAAGGTGGGGAGAGTGCTCCCACTGCTCAAACCGGAGAAACCTGCCAACATAGGAGATTCTTATCGGCCGATAACACTCCTTTCCAAGGTAGAGAAAACACTCGAGGCCTTGCAGCTCCCGTATTTCACAAAACACTTGACCCCAGCGAAGCATCAGCATGATTTCCGTAAAGTGCACAGTACAACAACAGCACTTAACGCCATAAACACTCAGATAACTCGTGGCCTTAACCGTAAGTCCCTGTGAGAGAACGATTCTAGTAGCGTTGGACCTGTCAAAGGCTTTTGACACTGTCAGCCATTCCACGCTACTAGAAAATATAGAGGCTTCCTCTCTCCCACAGAGGCTAAACGGTGGTCGGTCAAATTATCTGAGTGGCCGACACTCGTCGGTAATTGTTTAGAGACAAATCGAGCAAACTTTAGGAAAATAAAACAGGGGGTCTCCACAGGGTGGTGTCCTTTCCCCAGCTACTGTTAACTTTTACATTTTAAAGCTCCCTCAACCACCAGAGAGGAGTCTCGATTGTCTCTTACGCCGACGATTGCTGCGATCAATGGCGACTGGGAATGGAATTGACGACCTGTGTTCGAAAGTAAACGGATATCTCTCCGAACTTTCTCGCTTCTTCACTGCAAAGTGTCTAGCCTTCTCCCCTACGAAATCCTCTGCGACCTTGTTCACAACCTGGACGAAGGAGGTCAGGCTACCGCTGGGAATTCACGTCGATGACACACCAATTCCGGACGGTGAATAACCCAAAATACTCGGAGTAACATTCGACAGCCTGCTCTCCTTCTCTGCTCACGCAACCGCTATTGTCAATAAAGTACAGAGCCGCAACGAGGTCCTCAAGTCGCTAGCCGGCAGTACCTGGGGCAAAGACAAAGAAACGTTGCTGGCTAACTTACAAGGCAATAGGCCGGCCGGTTTCTAAACTACGCAGCACCAGTGTGGTCGCCGGGGACTAGTAGGACGCAGTGGACTGAAGCTGACAGACAGTACAAAACACAGCACTTAGGACAGCGACCGGATGCCTCCTGATGTCACCTGAACACCATCTCCATGACGAGGCGAAAATGCTCCCAATTAAGGAGCATAACATAATGCTCTGCAAGCAGTTTCTGGTTGGGATGCAGTTTCTGGTTGGGATGTGGCCACCCAAATAGACAGCTGCTTGCAGAGGATCCCTCGCCGAGGCACGTCAGGAGGCATCTATATGAACTGACGGACGAAGTCCAGAGGTTCATTAAGCAGCCTCTGGACCCGTCAGCTTACAACAGGCCCTGAACGGCATTCACAGGGACGCAGTCTCGAGTTATGTAGACTCTAGACCTGTGAATGCCGTTCTAGGCACACAAACACCGGACATTGACGCGACAGAGCTCCATCTGCCTCGGGAGACCAGAACAACAATAGCCCAACTTCGCTCTGGCTACTGCAGCAGACTAAACCTGAGTAGGCTAAACGCGGATGTGCCGAATGAATGTCCGGCATGCGGAGAGACCCCTCACGACTCGAAATATCTCTTCGCATACCCGGAAAACCCTATAACCCTAACGGCGTCGTCCCTGTGGACCGACCCCATAGAGGCTGCGCGCTTCTTGGGGCTGCCGTTAGTGGAACTCGACGACAACGACTGAGATATCAACCGATCTGGGCGTGGTTGTTGTAGCCGCTACAACAACAACACGGCAGGTTATTACCAAATCCCTTTGATAGAGGATAGCAAGCAGTATACAACTTTCCTAACTCCGGACGGGCTATATGAGCACAACGTCATACCATTTGGACTGGGCAATGCTCCAATGGTATATCAGCAGATGATGGTTCAGCTCATTAGGGATTTGGAACGACGCAACAGGATCATCAGTTATGTAGATGAGGTAATCATCGCCACGCCAACAATAACGGAGGGTGTCCAGGTGTTGGAGTTTTTGAGCGCCGTTAACCGTTACCGTTAACTTCTTGGGACATATAATTAACGAAGAGGGTATCAACCCAAGCAGCGGAAAGGTTAATAGCGTTAAGGAGTTCCCAACATCGAAGTCTGTGACACACGTTCGCCAGTTCTTAGGACTGACCGGGTTTTTCCGGAATTTTATCAACAATCATTGTACTGTATTATTTTTAAGTTTGTGTTTATTTTTACATTACAGCAGTATTGCGATGCCTCTAACACAGTTGCTGAAGAAAGAGCAAGATTTCCAGTGGGAACTGGAGCAGGACACAGCATTCAGTAGACTGAAAGAAGCGTTAATCAGCGCACGTGTACTTGTAATGTACGACGCCACAAGGATTCACGAGGTGCTAGTTCGTATGGGCTGTCTGGAATTTTGTTGCAGCTGGAGGAAAGGGTTTGAAACCGGTACATTACTACAGTCGCCGATGCAGTGCAGCAGAAAGCAAGTACGCTAGCCAAGAGCTAGAGGTATTGGCCGTCGTGGACACATTGGATAGGTTCCGAGTATATCTGTTGGGGAAACCGTTTACAGTATATACGGATTGTAACGCCGTGGTTGCAACTAAAGCCACAACACTACTACAGCCTCGCATAGCCAGATGGTGGCTGCGCCTCCAGGAGTTCGATTTTGTTTGCAAACATCGAGCGGGTACGAGAATGGCCCACGTGGACTCGCTGAGCAGAGGTCCGGTAGAAGAGGCAACCGAACCGCATACAGTTGCAGCGAAGGTAATGCAGGTTAGGAACGTAACAGAGAGTTCGGATTGGATTTATATCATGCAAATGCAAGACCCGAAACTGCAATCGATAATCCAAATCCTAAAGGGTGACCAGCAAGACAAAGAGTCGGTAAAGAAGCAACTGAAGGCGGACTACGCAGTGGAGAAGGGTAGACTAATGCGTAAAGCAGATGGGCAGTCCAAGTTAGTCGTTCCGCATGTAGCACGATAGCGGATAGTGAAAGCGTGTCATGACGATGCCGGTCATTTCGCGCTAGAGAAGACTATCCAGAAGATTACCAAAGCGTTTTGGTTTCCACGGATCCACCGGTATGTTAAATCATACATTGCAGGATGTGAAGAATGCTGCCTGAATAAAGCCAGAGATGGAAAATCTGAAAGCCAGCTTCACGTCATGGAAGTCTTTCCGATTCCATTCAGAAGCTTGTACATCGATCATCTGGGCCCATTTCCCAGGAGTAAGAAAGGCAATTTTTATGTGCTAGCCTTTGTATATGGTTTCACGAAGTAGTCCATACTGAATACCAAGACAGAACAAAGCTTTGGAGGATGACATGGTCGTCTTTGGTCAACCACTCAGAATAACATCAGACAGAGGGACCGCCTTCACGACTCAGCAGTTTCAGGCGTTCATTAACCGTTGTGGGATACAACATGTTAAGACAGCGGTGCGTACACTAAGGGCCAACCGCCAAGCGGACGAGTCAACAAAACTCTCCTAAATTGTTTGCGATGTACAGTGAAGGACGCCAAGGACTGGGATGCAGCGTTACCCATGATACAGTGGAACCTTAATTCGCAGCGACATCAGGTGACCAAGTTTTGGCATCGGAAGCCACACAACTATCAGGTGGGAGATTTGGTCGTCATCGATCATGTGCCAGCAGCAACCGGTGACCCCCACAAACTAGATCCAGCTTTGAAAGGTCCGTATGTGGTCACAAAGGTGCTGGACTACGACCGTTATATCGTAGAGGATTTGCCAGATGCCACCGTTTCCAGGCGGCGTTGCAGTGGTGTCATGAGCACGTTAGCGCCAGGGTTAGATTTCGAGGACGGCATCGATGCAGATGGTGACGAATCGCCCTGGAATGACGATATGTCAGGACCGGCCGAATTGTCACCGAGAGGGAGTAACGTGTGAACTGCCGCCGAGTGAGGACGTAGCGCCGAGTGAGCGGACGGCTCTGAATAGTTTTCATCAGTCATATTAACACTTAAACTACAATGGTCTAATTTCATTGTAAATGTAACATCAACTTTAATTTGTTTATTTTAAATAATACACACAAGTCATCCGTGACACATATGTTCAGGCGCTTATTCACATTTGAAAGAGGATAATGCATGAGTTATTGCAATTAAAGACGGTTTATGGAGATAAGTGAGCCCTTTTGTTAACCGAATAAAATGTATGTCCAGTGGTGGAAGAAATAATAGAAACTTTTTACTTTCACCAGTTTTGGCTATATTACTTTGTTTATTCGATGCTTAATGTTTCTTTTTAAAAGTCTAGCGCACTACATAAATCCATATTTCAAAGTTTGTATAAAAATTATAAAAATTCCAAAAATTTTTACAAAATCCCCCAAAAATTTCAAACTTTTTAATCAGATTTTTTTGAAAAATTTTGAGTATGCAGCTTCATAGCCCATTATATAACAATATATAACATACACCATATAAATCCACATTTCAAAGTTTGTACAAAAATTATAAAAATTCAACAAATTTTCCAAAAATTTCCTTCCACATAAAAACAAAATTTGAGCATGGTCGCGCATACTTTGTATGCACAACACCACCAGCCAAATAAATTATTAAAAATCAACGCGATTTTCTAGCGTCTTGCGGTTTGCACTTTTACGTCCTAAAATTTAATGGGCTATGAAACTGCATACTCAAAATTTTTCTATATGGGCTATATAACTGCATACCCAAAATTTTTCAAAAAAATCTGATTGAAAAGTTTGAAATTTTTGGGGGATTTTGATAAAATTTGTTGAATTTTTGTAAATTTTGTACAAACTTTGAAATGTGGATTTATATGGTGTATGTTATATATTGCGCTAGACTTTTATACAAAAATATTAAGCATCGAATAAACAAAGTAATATAGCCAAANTTTATATAGTGTGTGTTATATATTGCGCTAGACTTTTATACAAAAATATTAAGCATCGAATAAACAAAGTAATATAGCCAAAACTGGTAAAAGTAAAAAGTTTCTATTATTTCTTCAACCACTGTATGTACANTTAAACATCGAATAAACAAAGTAATATAGCCAAAACTGGTAAAAGTAAAAAGTTTCTATTATTTCTTCCACCACTGTATGTACATTTGAAGAAAATGTGTTCTCCTGTTCCAGTGAATAAATGTTACATAGCAAACACTAGTTGAAAACAATTGTATGGTTTTCCCAAAACGAAAAAATTACACAAAAATGTGAAATGTTATAAAAAATTTTCCCCAAAATAAATATTTTTTATTTGTCAATGTTATTGTGGCTTATTAAACTTTATTTTTAATATTTTTATTGAGCTTTGTACCACGATTGTTTATTAGGAAAAATTGAAAAAGCAACAAAGTCTAAGCGGTAGAAGTTATAGCAGCTATTTCGGAGATCACCACATCTCTTCATCAGACTTCTTTTTTCTAGACTTCAGCAGGGATCGAACCTGCGAATTCGATGTTCAAAGTCAGAAGCGTTAACCACTGAGCTATGTACATCCCGTAAACTCTTGTTGCTAATTCATTTTCCTTATTCAACCAACTACTATCAAGTGCAGCTGATTTGCAGCTATTTAAACTCCATAATAACATTGACAAATATAAGTTGGGTATTTTACTGTCCCTAATTTTCGAACATGTGGTAGCACCCTTCTGTTTGGGTAATACAGACATTTTGATTTGTTTGCTTGTTTACTTTGTTGAAGAAAAGTAGTGAAATGGTTAAACGTTATATTGTTAAAAAATAAAATAAAATACATTTATTGTAAACAAATCACACGTGAACATTGAAAAGATCGTGCATTTATACAAGTACAAGTGATAGCTGCACTTTTTATATGAAAATTTGCTAGTGGAAGTGCAAAAAATTTAAACAACAAATTACTTAAATACTAGTATTAAAAAGTGGAATAAGGGAGAATTTATGTAAACATATCTGTTTCTTAGCATCCTCGTAAAGTTTCATGAGAAAATTCGTTATAGGGTTGCTAAAACACACACATGTCGCTGTACACTAAAGTGAACCCCCTTTTACAAAGCCTCGACCGATGTCTGGCCTTTCGCAGAACTGTAAGACAGACTAAAAATGTTATGAGCTAAATCACACAATTCTCCAAAGGCCGCTTCACCCAATCCATTTCTAATCAAACTTACTTGATCCCGAAAACGTTCTACATTGGTACAGTTTTTGAAGTTACCTTCACTCAGCCTCAATTTGCGAAATTGAAATCAATTATGTCAGCATCATTTACCAATGCAGAAAATGGGACAGTGGCGGCAAAATTGATACATCGGTATCAGAGTGGTGTAATAATTTCAAGATATAGCAAAATTATCAACGATATCCAAACTATTTGAGTTTATTATCAAACAAAAAGTATTTTTTGCTGTTAGTCCCTTAATATCTGTTAATCAACATGGTTTTATGCCTGGAAGGTCCACTGTAACTAACCTAGCTGATTTACCGAATCCTGTTTAACTGCCTTTAATAACGGTCTGCAAGTCGATACCGTGTATACGGACTTTTCTAAGGCGTTTGACAAGTCTGTTATTCAATATTAATTTCAAAATTTTTTATCTTGGGTAAAATCATCTTTCTTCGCGGAATTGTGTTGTTGTAGTTGACAATGTGTTGTTCTCCTATCCCTTCATCGCCTCCTCTGGAGTTCCTCAGGGGAGCATCTTGGGTCCCCTACTTTTCGTGATTTTCATTAATGATATTTCTAGTTGCTTCAACTTTTCAAAATTTTTATTGTATGCGGATGACTTGAAAATCTATTCTACAATTACTAATGATTCAGACTCATTCAATCTACAGGCTGATCTTAATAACGTGGTTGCTTGGTGCTCCAAAAATAGATTAAATTTAAATATAAAAAAGTGTTACCATGTCTCCTACTCCAAATCACGTTCCATTACCCAGACTTCGTATCTCATTGGTGACTCGCAGCTTGCCACCATTGGTGAAGTTTCTGACTTAGGAGTAATTTTTGATGCTAGATTTCTTTTTCACAGCCACTTAAATTATACCATTGCAAAGTCATATTGCTTGCATTTATCCGTCGATTTAGCTCGGACTTCACTGATCCATATACCATAAAATTACTATACTCTACTCTTGTTCGTTCTAAGCTCGAGTACGCTTGTCTTCATCTGGCGACCATATTATGAATGTCATATCAACAGAATTGAACGTATCCAACATGATACAAATATAGTAAGGTAGAACCGCTGAGATTAACTTTGAAAATTCTTGACGTTTCCAAACAATTTAATTTTTAAATTTTTTATTCGCAAACTCACACACACAGTTTCATTTTCAATCTCAAGCAACAACAATTGCGAACAAGTTCAATTTTTTATTTTCACCTTTATATGATTTTAAAATGTTGGCAAACTTCAAAAAAAAATCATGGCCGACAAATTGAGAGAACGGTTCTACCTTGCTATGTTTTTATCATGGTATCCAAAAATATTTTATTTGTTATGCTCTACGCTCTCTACATTTCGTTGACCCTTTCCCATCTTACACTGCTAAATGCATGCTTATAAACCTTAAATCACTGCATAATAGGAGGATTATTCTCTCTCTTACATTCGTTTTTGACATTATACGGGGTGCGATTGACTCGCCGTTCTTACTCGAACGGATTACATTTAATATCCCACCAAGAAGCCTTAATAATCATGACATTTTTTCTCTGGATTTTGTTAGGAATAATTATGCGAATAACGCTCCTATTCGCAGAGCTCTAAACGAGTTTAATTCGCTCTTAAACTCTTCTGCTATCGATTTCTCTTCTTCCAAATCTAATTTCAAACTTCTTTTAAATAGTATGCTAAATTAGTTATTAATTTATATTTTGTTTTTTTACAAAATAGTCTGTACGAAATGTTTATTTCTAGATTAAATAAATAAATAAATATTTAATATCTTTTCGATTGAAATCGATTGTTATTTTCATGTACTAAATGCTATGATTAAAGTTTTGCTACCTTTCCATAATTGTAATTACCAAGAAACCGCGATATTTTTGAAGCTTGCTTTGATAGATGATTAGCCACGCCATATTTGAAAATCAATGGCAAGGCGAGTTCACACTTTTAGCAGGTGCTGCCAATCCGCGCTATGCTTAATATCGTCATCGTCGACGATCGTCAGTACATCAGTAACATGGCTGACGATGGCCGTATCGTCACTTTTACTGACGATGACGATATTCAACATAGGGCGGAATATTCATCAATTAAATAGAAAAAATTTAAAACGAGAAACTATTGCATGGAGTGAAAGGGTGATAATGGGCCGTATGCATGATTCAATAATACAAGGTTGTGTAATTTGTGACAGCTAAAATTTGACACTCCTTTATCCAGATTTGTATTTTGGAAGTAGGAGAAAGGGGAAGAATATGATCGCCTTTTGCGAAAACGGTCGTAGAAAAGTACTACAAAAAGTACGCAAAGTATACAATTAGAAGTAAAATGTGTATTATTTATTCTATGCAAATTGCAATATATTTGGTGTTTTAATGGAAATACTAAACAATACATAAATATGTGCATTTTTGATTTAAGTTATTCATAATTTCCTGGAACCGACCGTTCAGCTATACAAAAAGGAAAACTGCAGATCTATAGAACTTTTTATGCTCATTTCAACCATGCCCAAATTATTTGACGCAAGTAAAAAAATCAAGACGTTCTAGAAGGTTAAAGTTCAGTTTTTAAATTTTTTAAGTATAGTATCTTACGAACTGTAAGTATAACCGATAAAAAAAACTAATGACGCCACCATAAAGATAACTAATTTGTCTTTCAGCTGGTGTACATAATTTATAGCTTCTTGTTTTTTAAACCAAAACCACTAAGAGGTCTATTCTGCACGTTACCAAAGATTTTGTAACCAGAAAATTGTGTTACCAAAAAATGTTACCAGTTCTTGTCACCGCGATTCTAGGTACGTTGGTAATGCAGTTAAAATATTCAGCAATTCAGCTATGAAGAATTGTGCAAATCCTGGCATTGAATATTTCACGGGGCAATAATTTGTTACCAGCTTATGAGATGGTAACAAAATTTACCGGTTACAAGAGTATACAGAATGCGAAAAGGGTTTAAAAATTGACAGGAACTTTATTNAATATATTTGGTGTTTTAATGGAAATACTAAACAATACATAAATATGTGCATTTTTGATTTAAGTTATTCATAATTTCCTGGAACCGACCGTTCAGCTATACAAAAAGGAAAACTGCAGATCTATAGAACTTTTTATGCTCATTTCAACCATGCCAAAATTATTTGACGCAAGTAAAAAAATCAAGACGTTCTAGAAGGTTAAAGTTCAGTTTTTAAATTTTTTAAGTATAGTATCTTACGAACTGTAAGTATAACCGATAAAAAAAACTAATGACGCCACCATAAAGATAACTAATTTGTCTTTCAGCTGGTGTACATAATTTATAGCTTCTTGTTTTTTAAACCAAAACCACTAAGAGGTCTATTCTGCACGTTACCAAAGATTTTGTAACCAGAAAATTGTGTTACCAAAAAATGTTACCAGTTCTTGTCACCGCGATTCTAGGTACGTTGGTAATGCAGTTAAAATATTCAGCAATTCAGCTATGAAGAATTGTGCAAATCCTGGCATTGAATATTTCACGGGGCAATAATTTGTTACCAGCTTATGAGATGGTAACAAAATTTACCGGTTACAAGAGTATACAGAATGCGAAAAGGGTTTAAAAATTGACAGGAACTTTATTTACCGGTTACAACATTTTTACTACCAGCGCAGAATAGACCTGTAAATAACGAACAAATGTTATTTTTTTNCAATTGTGTACAAAAGAATTTCTCTGTGTGAACGCGAAGGTCAACACCAAAAGAGAAATCGCCGAAAATGAGCAACAAAAGTTTCTCTGTGTGAACCTAGTCTCAGGGAGCGATGCGAGGGAGACCACTGTCAGTTTATCGAACTTTGTATTGGGCCGTATGAATAAAAACTGAGCAATTGCTTTTTCTTAAAATTTCATACCTGTTACTTCACTTTTGTTTGAATAAATCGAGTAAAAGGTCTGAAATATTTAGAAAAAGCAATTGCTTATTTTCATTCATACGGCCCAATAACCTACNTCACTAGAAACTGAAGAGTAAGCAACATTCTGCACAAGTAAAGGAGCCGATTTTATGTGTGGGAGCGAGAAGACTGTTTTATTACAAAACCTTTCTATTATTGAATCATGGGCCGTATGAATANTAAAACAGTTGAAAAATTTTAAGATGTTGTTTCATTCTAAGACTTTTTCGTAGCGAATTCTTACATGTACTATTTATGTATTAGTGACAATCGAAAATTTGTGTGAATGTGTTCTAGTTTCGGTCATTCGAGTTTTGCAGGGTTAACTTCTTCACTTTTNTGAACCTAGTCTCAGGGAGCGATGCGAGGGAGACCACTGTCAGTTTATCGAACTTTGTATTGGGCCGTATGAATAAAAACTGAGCAATTGCTTTTTCTTAAAATTTCATACCTGTTACTTCACTTTTGTTTGAATAAATCGAGTAAAAGGTCTGAAATATTTAGAAAAAGCAATTGCTTATTTTCATTCATACGGCCCAATAACCTACCCAAACGCTTGTGAAATGGACTATTTTAAAAAGAATTGGACCAATGGACCAAACGAAAAGGAATGGACCAAATTTTGTCCATTTGGACCAAAACCTTCCCTGCAAGAAAGATACTGGTCAAATGATTAGTAAAATGACCTGGAGCCATGACTGAAACTTTCCGTATTTTTCCCATCACATTCNTGTTCATTTTTCTTTTCGCATAATTTCACCATCCCTATGCATGCAACGTGTGCGAGTGAATAAGATATATTAAAACAGTTGAAAAATTTTAAGATGTTGTTTCATTCTAAGACTTTTTCGTAGCGAATTCTTACATGTACTATTTATGTATTAGTGACAATCGAAAATTTGTGTGAATGTGTTCTAGTTTCGGTCATTCGAGTTTTGCAGGGTTAACTTCTTCACTTTTCACACACATTCTCATTTGTCTTGTATGTGTGTGAAAAGTGAAGAGAGCAATAAATTTTTATAAGTAAATTTGCGATCAACTGAGCACAAACACTCTCAAATAGTGATGCCAGACCTTATTTAAGTAAATGAGTAAAGGTGATAAGTGAATTTTCAGTTGCTATAAAAAATACTGGTGATATTCATACAACTATAGACATTATTAACTTAATCAACAAATGCAATGTGCAAAGCGGTCACCCGCGACACATATGTGCTGATTTGGGCATCCCTACTCTAAATGAACCAATGATAAGGATAATGAGTGATTTCAATGCTTTATGCAAAGTGTACAATGTTAACATTTTTGCCAATAGGATAGAATTTAAGACAACCTTGTGTACATGTTACTCTTAATGTTACAGTTTATTAAGTTTTTATTTGTTATTTTAGTCTGTAAGATTGTACTAATCATAGACTCTAAATAAATAAATAAATAAAACGGCAACCATGAACCCCATATGTATATCAAATTAAGGAGAATTAAATTCTCTATTGTATGACATCAAAATTTTCAAAATTCATGAAAAAGTTTTCGAGAAATATTGATTTAAAAATGCCTAATTTAAACTTTGACCTTTAATAATGAATGTAGTTGTTGTTTCCCCAAAAAAAAAATGCCGCTACGTTAACCTCAATGATTTCTATCGATCCCCATATGAATGTTTTTTAATTTGAGAATTGTAGATATTCTGCATTTGTTCCACAAATTATATAAAAACTATATGGTTGCTAGAAATAAAATTATAGTTTGAAAAACTAAAACCTCGCTATTATAATTTTCATTCGTACTGTCTTCAGGTATGTAACTTGAGAATAGAAATCGCTGCATCTTTTAGGCGCATCAATATTACATAGTTACATCCCGAGCTAATAAAAGGGAGGTAAAAAGGGGGAAATTTTTGAAATCAGAGATTCATACTACCCCCGTCATCCCCCTTTTTCTGTAATTTGCCGTCCACATACTAAAATTTTCCCAAGGCAATTATTGATATAAATTTTTAAGTGAGTGTCTATTTACACGCGCTACTGTAACTTTTACCGTGGATCCACGATAAAAATTACCTTAGATCCACAGTAAAAATCAACGTAGATCCACGGTAAAAATTACCGTAGGCCCGCGGTCATTTCTGAGCCGCAGTGATTTTCGAAGCGTGCGAATAACTGTATTTTTTTACAGTAGATCTACGACAAAAATTAGTGTGGACCCGAGGTTATCTATTTTTCCAACGTGAATGAACAATCCTAATTTCTCATGGGTCACGGCAGTGTATTCACCCTGCGTAGTATTTGATTTGCTCACAATAGATGTATGTACACTAGGGTGGTCCAAAAATACACGTGGAAAAGTAAAGTCGGAATTTTTATGCTCTCACCCCCTAGGATTGTTCTATATCGAAAAAAAGTATACACCTATTTTTTTTTTTTGAAATCAAAAAATATTTAGAGGTCGCTCAAGCGCTCAAAGTTTTCCATGTATTTTTATATGGGGAAAAACCACTTTTCGTAGAAATGGTATAGAATTCTTAAAAATCAATATTTTTCTATGAGAGAACTCAATTTGTCTGCAGCAGATTCCCAATAATAATACTCAAATTTTTATTTAACCATTTTTTCATCGCAACTTTAATTTATAGGTCCGCCAAAAACCCACAAAAACCCCGAAAAATTCAATGGGGGGACCAATAAAAAATCGTTAGTATTAAAAAATGGTTAAATAAACAATTGGGTCTTATTACTGAAAGTCTCCTGAAGAGAACCAGAGTTTTCCGATCGAAAAATATTGGTTTTCAAGAATTCTATACCATTTCTACGAAAAGTTGTTTTTTCCCATATAAAAATACATGGAAAACTTTGAGCGCTTTGAGCGACCTCTAAATATTTTTTGATTTCAAAAAAAAAAATAGGGGTATACTTTTTTTCGATATAGAACAATCCTAGGGGGTGAGAGCATTACAATTCCGACTTTACTGTTTTTGGACCACCCTAATGTACACACCTAAGTTACTGCCATTCATACAAAAATCAATTCGTTAATTAGTTGATGTACAAAGTATAATGTTCCATAACGCCGAACTACAAAATAGTGACAATGCACGGTGGAGAGAATACAGA
>NW_016158707.1:99761-103151 GCF_001687245.7 Rhagoletis zephyria
TTGTCATCAAGTTTCACTTTGTATATTTTATAATAAATACCAATTTAATCGCACTCAATCACCGCGCCTTTTTCGTTTTCTTTGTTTGTTTTCATTCTTAGGCAGATGTCAAAAACACTCAGAAATATACTTTTTTCTTGCTTCTTTGATTAGGTGATCTTGTATTTTTGGTTCATGCATGCCTTCTATAATTTTGACTTATATGTAAAACAAAAAATACACATTTTCATTTCTTTGCCAGCTTGGAAAATATAGGCTTATTTTTACTTAAATGTGATATAAAGCTCATTAAAATGTTCTGTAATGTCTTGTTTTTAAGTTTGTTATCATAGTGCTTTTTAGTTTGATTGTTGAGTAGCTTCTATTCAAAAAGTTCTAGTACAAAGAATTTCTCTGTTTTGAATTTGTTTGTTTATTGTTTTTAATTTTTAAAATTCATACTTTTGACATGTATGTGAATGGCGGAGTTGCCGCTTTCCTCCTTTTCGGTTGGTTTTTATATTAAAAAGGCATCAAAATGAGAAAAACCCCCCTTGGTATCTCTGCATCTGTTAAACTTTTTATGGGAAGATGTATGAAAATTCAACTTGCTATAATTTCATATGCTTAACAGTATCACAACAGTATGTTTACAGTATCTCCCCATAACTTTTCATATGAAAAAATGTATTATATGCATCCCACTCGATATCATTGAATTCCTCATTAGAACATGTAGTCCCTCTATTTTACCATATCAACAGTTCATATGGCTTCATACCATGTAAATGCACCATAAATGTGATTTTTACAATTATAAGATATCTTTCAATAATTTCGAAATCGAAAATGTTAAAGAACTAAAAAATCTAGGTATAATCTTTTCTAGTAACTACACTTGGAATAAACATTGCCTATATTTAAAGAAATCATTAGCTGCCAGACTAAATTTAGTATCTTACTTTGCAAGCAAAAAATGTCATATACACATCAATACACTCACATACATAACAAAGGCTTTAATTCTTAGCAGGATAGATTATGGGCTTTACCTATATGGCAACTCCTTTAGTCCAGTTTACCACCAAGCCGCAAGAACATGCATCTATGCGTTTAGAACAACGCCTACCAAACACGTTTTGGCAGAAGCGGGTCTACCAAATTTAGCGGATAGAGTTTATCAAATCCACGCACGCTTGATATCCAAAGTCATTTTCTTATCCGGTTCCGTCATCGACAACGACGTCAGAAGCATTACTTCTCATCGAAGCAACATTCCAAGAGTGGCCCCCTCGCTTCACCTGTTACTCGAGATCGCAAACAGTTTAGGCCTTCCCATCATCGAAGAAAGAAATCAAACGCTGCAGCCGCCATGGTCCATCAAAAAATGTTCATGCGATCTTAGCCTATCTAGACTAAAAAAATGAGGCACTTCCGGTGAAGTGTTCTACAGAATGTTTCTGGAATGCAAGGCTCGTTATGAGGCAGACAATTGGACACTATGGTTTACAGACGGATCTAAAACAGAGTTCAGAAAAATCGTTTTCAAATGATTAAAATTAATTCATTTAATTTGTATTTGCGATCTGTGAACGAATTTTATAACAACCATTTGTTTTCGTTGTCTGGCGACGATTGTTTTCTTTTATTGTTTTCTTTCGGAAGAATGTATTTTTTAATTTTGATTGTGTGCTCATTAACTTCAAAGGTATTTATATTGTTTTCATTCGTTATATACGAATGAATATGAACTGACTCATACGCTCTCTGCCGCAAAGATTTGCCCGAATTTATCACTATTTAGCGATGTGTGTATGTAAATATAAGTTGAAGAAAATTATTTATTTTAATTCATTCCCTTGTTTTCAAAGCACAGTTTTATAAATGAAAATTATTTCAAACATCTGCATATTTGCATATGTATAGGGCGAGTTCCAAGTTGCATGCTGCTTTGTATTTATATAATATTTTGTATACATTTCGCAGCAATACAAAACAACATGCAACTAGAACTCACCCATAATTATGTAAACTAGATAACAAATTTTCAAAAAAGTTCTGAGCTCTGGCATTTGACCATCATTTCATATTTAAAAATTTCCGCTGAGCCCAAGTATGAGGTCAGATATTAAGATAGTGGAACAGTTTTCGAGATATAGCCAAATTTCGGTAATTTTAAATTATATACAACTTTCAAAATAACGTCTACGCAAGTACACTTCTCCGTATGAAAGCAAAATACTATTTTGAAAATAGCTGAGCATAGATCATGATACAAAAAAGAAGGTAGTTTCATTAAATGACATTCGTTATTGTTGTTAACCATTTGACTTTTAATAAAATTATGACATTTCATTAAAATCATGCTACCTGATCACGAGCAATAATATTTTTTTTGTAAGCAGAAAAGATTTCATCAGTCCACTCAAAGATGTCAAATATGATGAACCTGAAAATTAATGCATAATCTCAAAAAGGGGGTTGACTAGGTTTCAGAACGGATGAAGAAAGTGACCAAAATTATACTTATGCTAAGTGCTTATCGGAGGGCGGTCTGCGCAAGCCGAATTCAAGTTTTTTGCATACATTGGAAATTTTAAATTCGAAATTTGTAGAAGTTAATGTGGATACGCTAACCACAAAGCCTAATTTTTTGCAAAATCTGATGGGAAATTTAAAAGTAAATTTCATGTGAACAAATATTCCCAAAATTATAAAGTAAAACAAAAATAATTTTTCCCAATTTGTTTTTGTTTTGCATGTTAGGTTATGAGAACAATTTATTCACATGGAATTGGCGATTATAAAAGGATTTATTTGGAAAGAGAATTCTTTAGAATTCGATTTTTAAATTGCAAGATTGCATACAAAATAAGAAAATGAAAAAATAACAACATAATGCTCTCGTGATTTTTATTATAAAATAAAAAGAACAGTTTCAATCAAGTCTCCTTTAACATTACATATTTTATATATTTTTAATAAAAAAAGGTGCGAACCACGTAAGGAAGGAAGGTGGCTCCCCGATATCTCGATATCTTGGTGGTTGGAAAGGCCTAGTTTCCAATCCACGCTATTGTTGATACATCACTATCTTGTAGGCTGCGTTCTACAATAGCCAAATAGCAGCCGCTTGAAAAGTGTGATAGTATCACAATTTTTTATTGCCTCTGGTAATTCATTGAAGCCCCTTAAGCCTTTATAGAAAATATTTTTTTTGTCCACTTCTGTTCTATACTTCGGGAGTCTGAAGCTGTTATTCTCTCTCAACAAATATGTATGCGTCTCATTTATATATCGGAGATTATCGCTAAGATAATCCGGCAGGTTGCCCTTCTTAATATTGTACACAAATTTCATAGCGTGGTAAAAAACTTGTTGCTTCACGCTTAACCAATTCAAGGTTTCAAG
>NW_016158707.1:108989-115331 GCF_001687245.7 Rhagoletis zephyria
AAAAAAACACAACTAATATTAGGATCGATAGGGGTCTTACTCCTGATCATAACGGTATAATTTTTTTCGGGGGAAATAATATTTACTGGTGTTATTGTAGTTCAAAGTACACAAATGTAGAAAACGTAAATCGATACTTTGATAAATTATGAAAATTTTTAATAAAAAATGGCGAGAGTTTCATAAAATTCAGTATATTTTGCACGGAATAGCAATTGGTTACGTAATGGAAATCTCAGCCAAATATTCCCCTTATAAACAATAGGGGTATTCTCTGAGTCTTGCAAAGCCCTTGCATGGTGCACAGATTGCACGGATTGCACGGTTAAAACCGGTTTTCGTATGGGACAGCTTTGCAAACCGTGCAATCCGTGCACCGTGCAAGGGCTTTGCAAGACTCAGAGAATACCCCTAATATATTTTTTAGTTATACATGCTTTAGAGCAGGGATGGGCAGATTTTTGGCTCTTAAAGCCGGCAAAGAGCCAGCAAGTGCTACGCAAGAGCTAAGGTCGGTGTTATGCAGAAATTTTGTTTGGCAAACTGCATGCAATTGTCGTTGCAGCAAACTCGGATAGAGCGAGTTTGGCGACTCTCACAGCAGACTAATTTTATTTGGTCAAACTGCAGCAAATTCGGTGTTGTCATATACAAAAATTTTAGATAATTGTTGTTATACACAAAAATTGCCGTGATACCGAAAGCCCGAGAACTGAATTAATGCTGTAGGAGCTTCAAAGATAAGGGCACATTTAATTGCCTATACGATAACATAAAAATATATTAATTGTGCTCGTTATGTACATCTGAAATTTTCATTTCGTGTTGGCAATAGCCATGAAAACCATAATGAACGTGCAACCCTGTGCCAAACTCGACATAACCACCTCCGAGAAAACTAAGCAGCCGCCATTTAATTTGGCAAACAAAAGTTTGTCTGCATAACACCGACCTTAATCAGTTCTCAGGGTAAAAAGGGTGTACAAAATACATTAAAAGCTTCATATATATTAGTAATGAGAGTCGGAGTACAAGAAATTTGAATACGCTCTTCTTCTCCCTTCATACTGGCTCATGGTGTTAATCTTCATCTACCACCTAAATGTGCCAAGCCGGCTCCTAAGTGCAAAAGGCTCCTGGGAGCCACTTTGCCCATCTCTGCTTTAGAGGATACCTCCCTTAACATCCTGACCAAGTTTAATTTGTTAATTCCACCTGGTTTTCTTACAACACAAGGTGCGGCTGACTACTAAAGCCCACCCCGGGCGTTACTTGCGATACTGTCAAAGCGACACCAGCGNACCAAGTTTAATTTGTTAATTCCACCTGGTTTTCTTACAACACAAGGTGCTGCTGACTACTAAAGCCCACCCCGGGCGTTACTTGCGATACTGTCAAAGCGACACCAGCGCCATGATTCAATAATATAAGTTTGGATAACCTGGCAGTTGTCTCGCTCCCGTATTCTGCCTTAGCCAGTGTTGCTTTCTGTTTTGATTNAGCGACACCAGCGCCATGATTCAATAATACAAGTTTGGATAACCTGGCAGTTGTCTCGCTCCCGTATTCTGCCTTAGCCTGTGTTGCTTTCTGTTTTGATCTATAGAAACTACTACTAAAATACAAAGAGAAATATTGTGTTCGTATAAAAAGTTCAACAGGCAACACTGCCCATATTTTCATCGATTGTTTTGTGGAAATTCATTTTCTTATTGCGCAAATTCAAGTATGCCAAAAAAATCTAAAATAATGGAAATATTTTGAATTAAAACAATAATTTACATATGTATTTCTTTGCAGAGTCTCAAAATTATTTACAATTCGTATTAAAGAAATAGAGTTTTACAACAAGTAAAGTTTTGCATATTTACAAGTATACCACACCATAAAAGTGAAAGTGCAAATATTAATAAAGATATTTTCTTGTGCAGGTCCGGATCATTTGTGTGTCCATCTACATTCGTTGGTGCAGCGATTTTTATATATTCCAGGATTCTAATCTGATCGCAAGTACAACTTTTCCCTTACCGCAAGCTCAACATCATCGTAGCGCAGCCCACTTTTAGCGCAAGGCCTTTACAATATCGCACACCGTGTTCAAAAGAGTCACAACTCAAATAATACGTTTGTAAGAAAATGCAAAAACTATTTTTTAGCACATGGTAATCACATGGACAAGGGCGACTTTACCTTATACCATGTTCTGACCGACATCGAAAACATGTTTTCGTTGCTAAAACTGGCTTTCGACCTAAAACTTGTGTTTTCGTCTATTTAAAATCTGTCAAACGAAAACCAGTTTTCACTGAAAACTACTTGAAAACTCACGTTCCACTTGTTGTTGTTGTAGCGGCTACTAAGCCCCGTTCGGGGCGGTTCATCCAGCAACGTTGTCGTCAATTTCAGCTAGGAAGAGGCCCAGGAATTGTGCTAATTCCACAGGGGCTGTCCATAGGGACAGGGGCGTAAGCTGAGTGGGGTTCTCAGGGCATGTGAAGAGGTGCCGGGAGTCATGTGGCGACTCCCCACATGCCGGGCATTGGTTGGGCACATCCTCGTTGATTCTGCTCAGGTAGCTGTTGAGCCTGCTGCAATAGCCAGAGCGAAGTTGGGCTACTGTAGTGCGGGTCTCCCGAGGCAGACAAAGTTCCTCCTAGAACGGCATTCACAGGGCGGGAGTCTACATAACTTGAGACTGATTCCCTGTGAATGCCGTTCAGGGCCTGTCGGTAGGTTGACGGGTCCAGAGGTTGTTTGATATACCTCTGGACTTCGTCTGACAGTTCGTAAAGATGCCTCCTGACGTGCCGTGGCGAGGGATCTTCCGCGAGCAGTTGCCCACTGGGATGGCCACGTCTGTGGCTCCCAGCGAGGAACTGCTTGCAGAGCATTATGTTATGCTCCTTTACTGGAAGCATCTGGGCCTCGTCGTGAAGGTGGTGTTGAGGCGTCATCAGGATGCATGCTGTCGCAGTTCGTAATGCCGTGTTTTGGCAGGTCTGTAGCTTCATCCACTGCGTCCTGTTAGTCCCCGGCGACCATACGGGTGCTGCGTAGTTTAGAACCGGCCGGTCAATTGCCTTGTATGTTGCCAACAAAGTTTCTTTATCTTTGCCCCAAGTGCTGCCGGCCAGCGACTTGAGAACATTGTTGCGGCTCTGTACTTTGTTGACAACTGCGGTTGTATGCGGCGAGAAGGAGAGCAGACTGTCGAAGGTAACTCCGAGGATTTTCGGGTTATTCACCGTCGGTATTGTTACGCAATCGACGTGAATACCCAGTGGCAGTCTGACCTCCTTCGTCCAGGTGGTGAAGAGTTGCCGAGGAGGGGATAGGGCAAGGCTCCTTGCAGTGAAGAAGCGAGAAAGTTCGGAGAGGTAACCGTTTGCTTTCGAGCACAAGTCATCAATTGCATTCCCAGACGCCATGATCGAACAATCGTCAGCATACGAGACTATATTAACACCCTCTGGTGGCTGAAGAATCTTTGATATGTAATAATTAAACAGTAGCGGGGACAGGACACCACCCTGTGGTACCCCCTCTTTAATTTTACGTGGCTGGCTAGTTTTGTCTCTGAAAATTACTGACGAGTGTCGACCACTCAGGTAATTCGCCGACCACCGTTTGAGCCCCTGTGGGAGTGAGGAGGCCTCTATATCTTCTAGTAGCGTTGAATGACTGGAAGGGCTACACGGATGTTACTGAGGGCGCCTTCACTGCACTACCCATACCAACCGACGTTGATGTAGGTGAACGTAAGTTCCGCAGGGTTGTCACCGCTGCTGCAGCTCGCTTCATCCCAGCAGGATGTATTAAGGATCCACGTCCGAATTTTCCTGCCGAAGCGGCTGTTCTAGCTGATGAGCGCGACAACCTTCGTCAGGCCGATCCCGGAAATCCCCGTATTAGGGATCTCAATTCGGAGATTCGGCAACTTGTGAACGTACATAAGCGGAAGAAATGGGAAGAGCATCTGAAGACCTGCCACTTCGCCTCTGGTGTGAGCAAGCTTCGGTCAACCGTGAGGTCGTTGTCCAACCCGACGAAGCGCGACGACAGAGTCGAGATAGACTTTGGTGACCACGCTTCGTCGGACCCGGAGAGATGCGCGAGCTATTTTAGCCGGCAGTTCATTCTGCATCCTCCGGTGGATAAAGCCAAACGTCGAGTGACCAGAAGTCTGCACAAAATGCCAAAACCCAGTGCGCCTCTTGTTTTCACCAGCGGTGAAGTAAGGGTAGCCATCGGGAAGGCGAAAGCCTCCAAAGCCATTGGACCCGACGGAATATGCATGTTGATGCTGAAAAATTTGGGTAGCGTACCTAACGGAGGTCCTCAACCTGTCTATGGCCACTCTCGTCATTCCAGACATCTGGAAAATGGGGAGAGTGGTCCCACTGCTCAATCCGGGGAAACCAGCCAACAAAGGAGAGTCTTATCGCCCGATAACTCTCCTTTCCCCGGTAGCGAAGACACTCGAGGCCCTGTTGCTCCCGTACTTCACGAACCACCTGACCATAGCGAAGCATCAACATGGGTTCCGTAAAGTGCATAGTACAAAAACAGCACTTAACGCCATAAACACTCAGATAACTCGTGGCCTAAACCGAAACCGCCCCTGTGAGAGAACTATTCTAGTAGCGTTGCACCTGTCACGTTCCACTCATTCCAATCGGTGTCTTCACTAGTTTTTTCGATTATTTCTCGAAGTGAAAGTCATATTTTATAATCTTTAATATGCCATTTCAGATTTATTGTTAATTGGCTGGCCAAAGTAAAATAAGAATGAAAGTAAGAGGTTGCTAATAAAAAGAAAATGAGGGAAAAGCATTTTGGTTTTTTTATTGTGTAGCAAAACTGTAATCAGAGGATGTAAGAAATGCCAACGAAAACACTAACAGCCGGTGTAAACAGCCTTCAGCCCACAATCCCAAAACTCGTTTTCAAGGTGTTTTCGTTGTCGGTCAGAACATGGTTTTAGGGTTTTTTTTAACAAATAATAAAAAAAAAAATTTCTGCAGCTTTTGCTAAAAGTTAAATAGAAGCTTTGTGCATAATTTCAAAAANTTTAGGGTTTTTTTAACAAATAATAAAAAAAAAATTTCTGCAGCTTTTGCTAAAAGTTAAATAGAAGCTTTGTGCATAATTTCAAAAATTAAAAATTTTTAGTTGTGACTCGGTGTGCGATATACTGGTGTTTTGTATGTAAGTTTTAATAAGTGGAAAAAGTCTAGTGTACTAACGGTTCATCTATAGAACACCCAAAAAAGTACAAAACATTAAAATTGAATTTTAATTAAAAAACGAAATGTAATTAAACTAGGATACTCAAGATCTAAGTTTTCAAAGTAACCAATATAATGATTAGCAAGACTGATTGGAGAAAATAGTAGAAAACATTACTAAAAAATTTAAATTTTTAAAAAACCAAATGTAATTCAAGNTCCCAAAAAAGTACAAAACATTAAAATTGACTTTTAATTAAAAAACGAAATGTAATTAAATTAGGATACTCAAGATCTAAGTTTTCAAAGTAACCAATATAATGATTAGCAAGACTGATTGGAGAAAATAGTAGAAAACATTACTAAAAAATTTAAATTTTTAAAAAACCAAATGTAATTCAAGACATAACTTTTAAATGTAACCAATATTATGATTAGCGAGACTGATTGGAAAAAATAGTAAGAAAACATTATTAACAAATTAAAATTTGTAAAAATTGGTTTTTTGTTGATTTCTCATTTTTTATGTATTTTGCTTAATAGTTTGCTCATATATTCAAAGTATACCAATATAATTCAATTCAAGAAATTTAACATGTAATTTTTAAATGCAACAAATATAATTTTTAATAGACTAATTTATATTTATTTATTTATTTATTTATTACGATCTTGAAGATCTAGATAATTTATTAAGGTACAAAGTATTTATAATGTTTACATATTTGTTTCAATTCATTAAATTTCTTTGACTTCAATTATATAATAATCTATAAAATTATTTACTAAAATTTTTTAACTACTTGATAGGTAGCGCTTTACAGTAGCTGTATAATAATTTTTTAAATTTTTTGGTATTATTGCAGTTTTTAATATCAATTGGCAGATCATTATATTCTCTAATTCCTTCATAGTATATACTTTTTTATCGAATTCGGATCTCACTACCGGCAAGTAAAAGTTGTTATTGTGTCTTGTTTGATAGCTATGGACCTCTCTATTTAGTCTGACACGTTCACTTAGGTAATTCGGCAGGTTTCCCAACNTTAAGGTACAAAGTATTTATAATGTTTACATATTTGTTTCAATTCATTAAATTTCTTTGACTTCAATT
>NW_016158708.1:0-22049 GCF_001687245.7 Rhagoletis zephyria
AAACGACGGTTTTGGCCGTAATTTTCAACCAATTGTGAAACCATAAAAAGTCTGCTCATCTACGGAAAAATGCCTTTCCAACGGTGGTTTTGAAAANACCCTAATTCTTAATTCTTAATTCTGTCATTGTCTCCATTTTCGTCTTTATCTTCACTTCTGGCTTCTTTTTTTTTTACTTCATCGTTATCATTTATTTTTTCATCTTCATATTTATCATTATTTCAAAGCTTAATTTCAAATGTGTAGTGAAACAACAGGCGAAACATGTCAAATTGAACATGTTGCAGCAACATCTATACACAATTCGAAAATGTTTAAACGACGGTTTTGGCCGTAATTTTCAACCAATTGTGAAACCATAAAAAGTCTGCTCATCTACGGAAAAATGCCTTTCCAACGGTGGTTTTGAAAACGGTTCGGTAGAGTCGCCAAACGAACGGAGACAAAATTTATGTTAGCGTATTAATATATAGATGCCGCAATACAAATAATGGACTTTAAACATGTGACTCGAATTATACTATACCATATAAATGAACAGCCCAGCGAATCAACACTTGCTTTTTTATTTAAACGTCGCCAATTCAAAATTATTGTAGCATTCGCAATAACAATAACATTTAAATTTATTTTTTAATTACAGGCATCTAACCCTAATTTATTTTCCATGCAAATATAGGTTCGAGTATATTTTATGAAGTGTGAAGTAAAGTGTTTTGTGATATAATAGTATTTTTCATTTTGTGAATTTGGTGCAAGGTCTAATAAAACAATTGCATGTACTATTTAAAAAAATAACACAAGATGTAAAGTTATACCTTGGGTTCATTGATGCAATATATACATATAATATTATTTCTTGTTACAATGTTGGTAAAATGAAGGATGTAATTAAGTAACTTAACAAATTATTCAGAAGTGTGACCAGAATACGGAGAAGTTTGTTAATCAATGGAAAAGCATATTCGTCGCATTTACCAAGAACTTCTGATGCTGATTTTGGGAATGGCTTTTCGCTTCCCTTATTTGTCCATCGTTCCAACCACACTTTATACTCTCCTTCCAGATTGATACCGTCTTTTTCGCAGAAAAGTTCGTATCGTTTTCAAAACGATTTTACGCGTTCGATAGCATTATTTTTTCGTCAGGCGTATTATATTCCCCAATTTTAGATCAGCTATTTGCGTGACGTCAACAGAAATGCTTTGTTCTCGTACAGTAATGTTGATTATTGTAATAGTAAAATTTGTTTGTTCTCAAAAAACAAGCAGAAAGACTAGCAAAAAATTGGCGTAAAATAGTTACTGCTTATTTCTACTAGCTTGGCGTGTCTTTGTTCATCTTTATAAAATACGCTTTTATAATATAAATTTATAAAAACGGAAATGAACTAAAAATGGTTTTAGTTTTTATTATATTTTTCAAGTCATTAGTATTTTTATGCGCATACAAATGTCCGGTTACACAGTTGAAAGTGAAACTTCCTACATACATACATACATGCACCGCGGAAATAGACAAAAAGTAGTATCAGAAAGTTCGATTTGACATACATACAGACATTCATAGTATCTACATACCCATTGTTTTAATTTTTCACGTTGACGAAGAGTTTTACACGATTTCTTATTCTATAAATAATCTTGTGCAAGCCTAAAAAATGGTTACGATTGAAGATTAAAAAAAAAACTGAAATTTTTTTTTCAAATTTCTCGTTTGCGGTAATATATTTTATTCGAAATTTTGCCTTTTAGAGCTCAGGAGGGGGTGGGGGAAGAATTGTAACACTTCTGAGTAAATGAATCTGAAATTTGTATACAAATTAGTTACTTTTTTTTAATTTCTGCAAAGTTTTAAACGTGGGTTTACATGGATATTGTTCTTAATTAACTTTATTTTGATTGAAATCGAACATACTGAAAAAAAATTTTCAATGGTTAAGCATAAAACAATATGAATTGCATAAAGCTTATAAGGGAAAAATACCTTGAAAACAAGAAAAGTGGATGATCTTTAGCAAATGATCACTAAACAGTATATTCCGACTGAATTTCATGATTTTTATAATACAATTATAGAAATATAAAATAAACACTTGAATTTTTAGCATAATTTATGCTTTTGGAATTTACTTTAAACCTTAAATGTGCTACTTTTCCACGCAAAAATCTGAAATGTGCTAGTTTTCGACGCGTTAAAAAAAAAATAAAAAATCCTGCAATGTGACCGGCATATGACTTAAATTTTAGCATTTGGTATAGTAATGATCCTCCATGAATCTCCTCTCTCTAGGACAATTCTGAGGTTCCGCGTAGATCCTTTAGTTTTCCCATAGGAATTACACGTAAGAAAATGACTTCTTTCCTTTTGAGGTCAATACAATTTTCTGGGATGAATGAAAACACTCGAAACTGCAAGAGTACATGGATTACATGCCATTTAAATATTATGCAGGTGTATTTATGTACATAAATTGATGTATCTACCCATGTTTAGAAATTTATACGTATGCACATAAGTAGCTCTATTAAGTAATTATAAAATATAGTTTTTGCTTGCACCTCTAAGGGTAAATATCAAAGGAAAAAATTTGCGCAAAAAAATCGCATTTTTGCCACCTAAACGCATCAGGACAGGTACATTTATAAAAACAATCATTATTAGTTATGCTTTACGTGCACTTGTTTGTGCTTACAAAAAATGCATAAGCCAAGATAGCAACGATTATGCGTATCCAGCTGCGTCAGGCCCTGGCACCTTATTATTGATTGTTTTCAAACATTTGGCATGCAAACCATGTGGTCACATACAGTTTTTTCTTTGCACCTACAAATTGCCATACTCAACGGTGGCGAAGTTGGCGATAGTAGCCTCTGCGGCACTTTGAGAAAAATGGCAAATGCAGGAAAAGGAAAAATGCGGAAAACCGCACAAAACAAGGGCATAATTACCATTTACCCAAGCAGAAATTACAAAACAACAAAGCAAAAAATTACAACACAAAAAGGATCATTTTCACTCTGCCATTTTCAATGCAACACTTATGTACTGCTGTTTCTTTTAATCCCTTAAATGAGCCTACAAACTAATGTATGTAAGAAGTGAATGCCGGAATTACAAGTAAGGTGAGAGGTGTACGTCAAAATATTTCAATATTAGATTGACTGGATAATGGGCTTAAAATACAAACCGTGACCAGATGTATGAACTACATTTTTTTTACCATAATACATATGTATGTATGTAAAAAAACTATGTATGTACGTAATAACATGGAATCGTCAAGCTGCTTGTGTTCATATATACATGTTCATACATACATATGTAAATATTTACTGGAATTTTATACATAAAGAGAATTAACTTCATATATGTAAGTATGTACATATGTATGTGGAAACATGAGTTATTATGGCATTGGACGATGGGTCAGTGTGTCAGAAAAATAATATTTTGATACTCCCGTACTGTTTTAACAAACTTAAGAGAATTGCATACAAAAGCTGAATTTCCAAAAGAAAAAAAAACTTACTTGCGGTTTAAGGTCAATCTATTTTTTATTATGTCACCATTAAGTTATGACTGTTTGCTTATTTTAATTCAGCATATTTAGGCCTTCACTACCGTCATTTTCATGGAGGGTTACTGACTTCGTGTTACTGCCTAGTAGTCGGGCAATCAAAACTGCATACACAAAATTTGAAAAAACCCTCGAAACCGTTTACTTAATCTCTTTGCCGTGGTATGTAGACATTTAAATCAATTTAAAAATCCTGAAATATGTATTATGAGCCCCCAGAAAACGATATTTCGGACCTAACACCAAATAGTGACATGAACAAATTTATAATAATTATCCTACTGCAGTATTGGCCTCATGCAGCGAAGTACCTACGTGCCTGTCATATCATGATAAGAAGGATTCTTAAAAAATATTTTCTAAATATTATCTGTGATTTTCTGCATGCTGAAAAAGTTTTAGGTCAAATATCTATCTGCAATCATTTTTATAATTCTTTGAAATTCCTATTGCAATATCTTCTGATGTACATACATATGTATGCACGAAAAAAACGATTTGAATACTTTAAAACTGGCACCGTTGTTTTGTGATTTTTACTTTTTCGATCATCTTTAGTCGTTATTATGTGTTTTTTTAATTTTTAAGTCTAAAAATTAGACCGTTATAATACAGACTGCGTTTTTATAACCTATTTAATTCTTCTAAGGTCTAAAAAATTAAATATGAAAATAATAATCATACGATCAAAAAAATGTAAATCATAAAATAGCGATAAAAAATGATGACAAAAACTTTGATCGAAAAAATAAATAAAATATTTAAAACGACGCTAAAAATAAAAAACAACGATTTTGAAGGATTTAAATATAAAAATCCTTCATATCAACGATTGTTTTCCTTCCCGACTTTAAACGGATAGAATAAATACTACAGCCAGAAGGGAGTGTATGGTGACAAATCGCGAATTTTGCCAATTTTAAAGCTATTACATATACATAAGTGTTTTTGCGTATTATTCGCCATCAGTAGAAAAAGGATTTCCGGCCAAAATTTTTACTGTTGGACTAAAAATTATTCTATGTAAAATTTAGGATAATCGAGTTTTCTTTTTAATCTTTCGAAAGGAGATTTTAATTTTCAGCTTAATCACTCGATAGCAGGATTAGGATTCGGAAGAAAATTGGATTGGCAAACAGTTATGAGTTAAACCTAATGCAGTGGCCAAAAATGGATTATTTTGTATCCGGTTCAAGTAGCACACCAAGTATCCTCAGAGTAGCAACCGAAAACCCGTTCGGCGGTAAGATAATTTAGAGAAGGTACAATAAAGCCTCGGATTAGAGCCGCTTATAAATGACTACATAAAGAACTAAGATACACGGCTGAAGACAAAGACTGAAGTCACAGTCATCGAAGAAATACGATGGATGTGGCAAGGCAAAAAAGCGTGGGGTTTTGCGTCGTCTACTACAGCTGTCATGTAAGGGAGCGTAAGGATCTCTTGTAGTAGTAGTGGAACCTCATTGCCCGCTCCGTACGTACCACCACCGAAGAAGTATGTAGGGATTGATATTGCCCCAAAAAGCTGCAAAAAAAAAGATTCGATCGGGCGCAACGCGAGCTATGTGGGAAAGGTGCATTCAAGATGTTGAAGAGGGAAGCGAGACGTATTTGCATAATAAAAAGATAGAGGTCGAGATACGTGAGGGCGAAGAGCTCGCGATGCTGATCGATAGGAAAACCTGTATCAGAAAGTTAGGCGACTTTCGGAAGGTTTCAAGACCAGGGCGAATTTCTGTAAGAACAAACTCGGCGACCTAGAGGCCAATGTCCCGAGCTTGCTTAAATTATGAACACCTTTGAATCGTAGCCGCACTGAAGTTTATGGGGAAAATGAACGCAAACACTCAGTCGGCGGAATCGATGACCCACCGACCGATTAGGACGAGTTGACGTTCTTCCAGTACGCATGCCCAACGACTGAAATTTAAGTGTGCTCTGCCCAATCCACAAGAAATGCCACCCCGCCATACGTGCCAATTGCTGCGGCATCAGCATCCTAAGCGTCGGGTATTAGGTATTATTAGCGTATTGAGCAACGTAAACGAACGGATTGGACCGCATTAGTGTGACTTTCGACATGGTAAATTCAGCACAGACAACAAAAAGTAGACGATTTCGCTCGTTTTGTAGCCAGCATTAATATCAGGGTTGGGCACGCTGCACTAAATCGAGATTTTCACTACCACTAGGGCTTCAGTGGTAGTGCATTTCAAATTTCACTAGCACTATAGTCAAATAGAATTTTCACTATCACTATCCGGTGAGCGGTAAGGGAACGAAAGTTTCACTATCACTGACTAATTAAATTAGTTTACAAATTTAGGAAAAGTTTGCGATCTGTGCAAATTTCATAGTTAGCTAGTTAGTTAGTTAGTTCAAAAATGTATACCACCAACCATATAGTGGTAGTGAAATTTGCAATGCATTACCACTAAAGTGCATCGTGGTAGTGAAAACCATTTGGCACTACCACTAACCATATAGTGATAGTGAAATATTTTTTTCACTACCACTATTCACCTAGTGGTAATGTATTTCGAATTTCACTACCACTACACGAATAGTGGTAATGAATTGCTCAGTGCATTGAAAATTTAGTGCAGCGTGCCCAACCCTGATTAATATATGCCGATTGGTGTCCGTTGAGACAGGAGGGAAACGGCTGGCTAAATTCGCTTAGGCGGATGCAGCGCCAAAAAAAGAGGGAGCTTTATTTGAATATATATATTTTTTTGGGTCTGTTTGGCTCAAAACTCTGACTGCAATTAATGAACAAAGGCCCACACCAAATACGTATGTAAGTGGTCTGTTATACTGCTTCATTGCAAACATGATGAGACGATGTGATGCCTTCAAGGAACTTGAATGAACATTAATTTTTTTTGGAAACACATACATACATACATTAGCGCACACAAGGGGTGGATTTTGGGGTTCAAACCCCCCCTAAAGCTAATAACCTCAAATACAATCTGTATCTTAAAGCTAAGAATCCAGCTCTCAAGGAAATTATAAGAAATATTTATTATAATTTCTGTTGCTTGAAAAAGCGCTTCGCTTTTGCTGTAAATTTTCATGAGGGAATAAATATACAAGCATTTTTTTTCTTGAGAGCTGCAAACTGATTTCTTTTCGATTTCTCGTCCGTCGTTTTATATGAATTTTTCGTTTTTCTTGAGAGTTCAGTTAATTTTTTCGGTATTTGAAATATTGAAAAAATTTAGCAATCGTGAAAAACCACCATCTCTACCGAAAACCAGAAATCGAAAAAATTAACATAGAAGTGCAAAAATTCATGGAATCAATAAATTTAATTTTACTGCCTCTTTTTTAAAATTTTATATTAGGTACTTTTGAAACTTGAGCGCATCTTGAGTTTATAAAACTTTTTATTAAACAAGTAGCTTTTAAGGAAAGAACACAACCGACTTCAATTCTCATATTCAAATTTAGGGATACCGTTAATTTCTTCATGATCCAATCATCGGATCTCTAAAACAAACTACGGGACGAACCTTGAGGTACTATCTTTCTAATAAAAAAATGATTATTGAAAACGGTTCACGTGGTCCAATGTTATGTATTCCGGCGAGATGATAACCTCCCTTTTTTTGAAGTCGGTTAAAAGCGTTTGAGGTCTGTTAATCTGTAAATAAAGTGCATTTTATGAATTTTAAAACGTTTATTTATTACATACTGTACATAAAACTTGCATAAATGGATTTTAAAGAGGGTATTATCTGAAGCAAATTTTCAGTATTTTCCGGTGATATATTTTCAGAAATATAAAACCCCCCCTAAAATATATTCCTGGGTGCTCCCCTGCATACATATATTGAATTGAACGAGGAAACTCTGCAAAAGGAAAAAGTATCCGTCTGTGTTAGGCTAACGATGTGACATTGTTATCGATATTAGACATTTAAAATTTATTCACGAAGATTACTAAAAAAATATTTTTATACATCGGGACCCGGCCCGTCTCCCGATGGACCTGTTACATCATTCACGCTCTTACATCTTTATTGGGTTTTCGTTAACAGCTAATTTTCTGCATTCAAACGATACATGTACATACTTACATATATACATATACTCACATATAAACATACATACACTTACACTATTTGCTTAGTGCGAGAAAAATTTGATTTTTAATCCTAATTCTTGAAGCATTGGCATTTATTTCAGGTCCACCTGGCCCACATCCATTTCGTGCAATGGGTATAAGTCAAACATTTTTGGAATCATCATCTTACCCCAGCCATATGCGTGACTACGAAGTGCGTCGCTCCATGCGCCAAGCAACGGCTGTGTCTACAAATGCTACCACACTGCCACAATTAGCCAATCATTCATCGCCCAATAGCAGTCGGACAATAAATACAGATGCGTATAAACCAAATGCGGCAGAGATATCAGGTAAACTTTAATACATATACTATTATGTATATGAATACATTTTTCTAATTTATTATCCAACATTACTTCTTTTAACGGACTTCTTGTAACATTAGTGTTCTTGTATAACTTTTCGGTTAATCAAGTTGATTGTTAAGCAGGGAAAGCAAGCTTGAGCCAAATTATGTTATTAACTCTTTATAACTTTTAATGGGAGTTTTATGTGATACAATTTAACTGCTTTTACTGATTTACCTGTACTTTTCAACGAATGTAGCGTTCATACAATAAAATCTGTGATATTAGAAGGCGCTTTTTCTAGTGATGTTGTATGCACTGTGGCCACTGTTGGTTGTTTCCAATCAAACTTGGTTGTTTTTCCTTTATTTTTATACCCGAGCGCACTTGTGCACAAGGGTATATTAACTTTGTTCACATAACGGTTGTTTGTAACAGCCAAAACGAATCGAGATAGATATAGACAAATGTATACCTAAATGCTCAGAATGAATAGAGAAGTCGATTAAGCCATGTCTGTATGTCCGTCCGTCTGTCCGTTTGTCCGTCCGTCCGTGTACACGATAACTCGAGAAAAATTGAGATATCTCAACGAAATTTGGTATGTAGGTTTCCATTTATCCAAGGTAGGTTGGTATTGAAAATGGGCGAAATCGGACTGCAACCACGCCCACTTCCCATATAACGGTCAGAAATACGAAAACTGCGATATTTTAGTAACTACTGGAGATTACTCACTCAAAATTGATATTTACAATAAGTTTTGGACGAAAAATAAGAACATTATAAATTTTTGGAAAATTAGCAAATCATTACATAACCGCGCACCAATTTCTTCCAAACTTGTTACAGTTGTTGGCCTTCGCACAACATACCAAATGGCCGAAAATTTTTAAAATAACAATAACTACGCTCACATTCCATATAACGGTAATTTAGAGAAATAACAAATCTTCGATAAATCAGTAAATATTAAAGCTAATTTATTCAAAATTGACGCTTGCAACAATTCTTAACCAAGAAATACGTTTGTGATAAAATTTTGGAAAATGGGCGTGGCTCCGACCACTTATGATCACATATATGTATGTATCTCGGTAACCGTTCTACCAATTTGTACCAAACTTGGTATGGTTATTGTGCTTGCCACATAAAAGCAAAGTGCTGAAAATTATTGAAATTGGGGCCGCTTTCATACAACAAAATTTCAGAACTGCTTCAAACTTCGAAATTACGAAATTTGAGGACTTTAATTTATTTGATACGCCTTGGCATATATTAAATACTTGTGCCGGGTATTTAATGTTCGGCTCCGCCCGAACTTAGACTTTCTTACTTGTTTTCTAATTTCGTTGTTTGGTAGTTTTTTCTCTGGATTGGTTGTTTTTTTAATTGAAAACTAGCAAATATTTTCTTTACAAAAAGTATAATTGCATACTGAATGCCAAAAATGAATAAATTTTCCAAATTACTGTTTTTAATGTAACATGTGGGTCATTCCATACAATATTTACACCTCAATATTTTTTTTTGGTGAAATAAATTTTTTTACAATTTTTATTGAAAAAAAGAAGACACATATTTTTTTATTTCGTCATGATTAATGTGACCAACCGTACTTCTTTCGGAAGTACAGTACTTCTTTTTTCGCTCCTGTACTTCGTACTTTGAAGTACAGTCAAATGTACTTCTTTGCGATATTTTGTACTTCAGGAGGGAGAATCTGTAACCAGTTAGCGACAATTGCTTTGCGTCAAAAATTGCGAAAAAAGTTCCCGAAATTTTGAACTCACGGAGGAGTGACTTTTTTTAATTGTTTGCAGTTAATAAACTATTTGTCGGAGAACCTACCTTAACTAGGTTAATTACCCCGACTTTCCATGAGAATGTGAGATAGATTAAAATAAAAAATTGTTTTCATTAAAAATCGCATTTTATATTTTTTTATTAACTTCATCATGTTTGATTTTTATTTTTTTCAAAGTTTATACTAAAGTACAGGTATGAAAAAAACTCAAAACATCTACAGCTTTGTGTTTCCATTTTCAAATTTTTACAGCTTACTCCATGTAGTTGGACAACTATTCAGGTTGAAAAAAAAATTCAAACATAATGAACTTTGTACCACGATTGTTTATTAGGAAAAATTGAAAAAGCAAAAAAGTCTAGGCGGTAGAACAGAATAAACAATTGTGGTACAAAGCTCAATAAAAATATTAAAAATAAAATGTCAAAAGCCACAATAACATTGACAAATACATAGTTTAGGAAGAGCCTGCCTGAAACTATACAAAAAAGCAAATAAGCAAATGGATGTATAGAATTGACAACAACAACCACGCTGTCGAGTTTAAATAGCGGCAAATCAGCTGCACTTGATAGTAGTTGGTTGAATAAGGAAAATGAACTAGCAACAAGAGTTTACGGGATTTACATAGCTCAGTGGTTAACGCTTCTGACTTTGTACATCGATTACGCAGTTTCGATCCCTGCTGAAGTCTAGAATAAAAGAAGCCTGATGAAGAGATGTGGTGATTTCCGAAATAGCTGCTATAACTTCTACCGCTTAGACTTTGTTGCTTTAACAACTTTTCCTAATAAACAATCGTGGTACAAAGCTCAATAAAAATAAAACATAATGAAGTTACTAAAAAAAATAAAAAATAAAAAAATGCCAAAAATTCTATCTCACACTCTCATGGAAAGCCGAGGTAATTACGCACATTTTGATACCTCAATTGATTTTCTCCGACAAATAGTTTATTAACTGCAAACAATTAAAAAAAGATACTTCTCCGTACGTTAAAAATTTCGGGAATTTTTTTTTTCGAATTTCGAATATCATGACGAAATAAAAAATAGGTGTCTTCTTTTTTTCGATAAAGATTATAAAAAAATATATATTTCACCCCAAAAAAAATATTGAGGTGTAAATATTTTAAAGAATGTCCCATATGAATCTGATTGAACGCACAAGTATTTCAATAATTTTTGATTTCCGAATTAGCAGCTATAACTTCTACCAAAATGTAAATTAACCAGCAGACCCGGCCAACTTCGTCCCGCCCAAAATTTCTTTCTTTATTCAAATATTTGGTACAAAGCAATTTATGTTCACATTTGGTTTTTTGGTCGTCAGAAACCATATTTTCCATTGCCGTCTTAAATAACCTAACGAAAGCGTTATGACCGTGAAGAAGTTCTTGCGGAATCAATGATCCGGGTCGATGTTGAATCGTCCTTGAATCTGTATAGAAAAGGTGGTGGGGATTTCAAAATGAGAGAACATCATTAGTCCACAGAAATAAAATATACATAGACTTATTTCAGACTAAATACCATAAATGTGTTACAATTGAATTTGTAGGCATTCATCAAGAATTGTCTTTATTTTGTTTAGTCGCTGTAAAGCAAAGACCGCAATGGTTATGGTGGTCATTTTGACGGTGGTAATTTGATTTTGATCCCTGGTGTCTCCGAATGACTTCACTTGACGATTTTCAGCAATAACTCGACACCGGCGCCACCTTGCGACTCTTTTTTCAATAGTATTGCCCCTACCGTTACCAATTTACATCTTGTTTATGAGGCAAATCGGACCATAAATACGATTTTTAGTACTAACTCGACTCCAAAGCCACCTGGCGAGCCATTTGTTTGCGCAGAGATATTTCCCTTCACGTTACCAATACATATTTTGAATATTAGCTAGATCAGATCATAAATACGGTTTTTAATAACTCGACTCCAGCTCCACTTGGCATTTTAAGTTGTGAACCTAAACTATACAGGGACTTTAGGACAAAAATTTCATTAAAACCATTTCACTCGAAAACACACGTACCGAAGAATTATATATGTATTTATAGATAGGTACAAGTTTCAGTATGTTTGGAAGGCGCCACGCCCTCTTTACCAATAGCCCCCACTTTTCTCCAAGGGATTGATTTCAAAACCTTCATACCAAGTTCCAAGACTCTAATGCTTTCAGAAATATGCGGTGTCTATAACCAAAAATTCTATTTCAAAAAAATTGGTACAGCCGTTCCCGAGATCACTTCTTACAAAAAGGTGGCACTTCTCGTAATATAATTGGTATAGATAATAAGTATCGATACAAAGCCAATACCCGCTTGCTTTGGGGCGCCTTAAAATACTTCGAACTGTAAAACAATCATTCAATTCTCGGTTCCTGGTCCACCGATAAGAAAAAAGTATCCTATATGTTAATCCAGGCAGTAAGCTGCCTACGCGCCAAATTTCTAACAAAACGGAACATATTAGAGTAAAGAATGGATCCTATATGTTAATCTAGGAAAAGGCTACCTACGTGATAATGTTCAAGCAAACCGGACGATAAATAAAGCTTTTTCGAATAGATCGGTCTCTGGTCCATTTCACAAAAAAAAGAATCATATATGCTAATCAAAGCAAAAAGCTACCTATGTACCAAATTTTAATCTAATCGGACCATAAATACGATTTATTGGATTGGATCGGTTCCTAGTCCACTTCCCGGAAAAAAAGAATCATATATGCTAATCTAGGAAAAAAGCTACCTAGGTACCAAATTTTAAGCGAATCGGACCATAAATACGATTTCTTCGTTTGGATCGGTTCCGGTCCACTTCCCGGAAAAAAAGAATCACATATGCTAATCTAGGCAAAAAGCTACCTATCAAATACGATTTTTTCGAATAGATCGGTCCCTGGTCCACTTCTCGGAAAACAGGATCGTATATGCTAATCTAGGTAAAAAGCTACCTACGTACCAAATTTTAAGCAAATCGGACCATAATAAGATTTTTTCGAATAGATCGGTGCCTAGTCCACCTAGCGGAAGAAAGTAAAATTTTCGGACCAGCCGTTAGAAAAAAGGGACTTCTCTTTATATAATTAGTATAGATGTTATTTTTGCACAAAATTTTCATAAAAAACCCCGGCCTCAACCTCAATAAAATTTTTGAATTTTAGTTTTTTGTAATAAGTTTTAATTTTTGTAATTTTCTTCAGATTGCGATGAGCCTGCCCTAAAAACGATGCAATGATAATATTTCATGTATGGAATTAACAATAACATCCACGCTGTCTTGCTTTAATAGCGGCGAATCAGCTGGACTTGATCTACTATCATAGGTTGAATAAGGAAAAATGAATTAGCAACAAAAGCTTACGGGGTGTGCGCTTCTGACTTTGCACATCAATGACGCGGGTTCAATCCCTGCCGAAAGTCTAGAACTTCTACCGCTTAAGCATTGTTCCAATTTTTCCCAACAAACAAATCGTGGTACAAAGCTCAATAACACTATTGAAATATAATTGTTCAATTTTTTGATATATTTTTATTTAATCATTTTTACGCTAACAACAAACGTCTCGGATTTCAGCAAACTTTTCGATTATTTCCTCCTGACTCATCTAGAGGTTTTCGGTAACGAGTTTTTTATGGACGCTCATGACGCATAGTACAGAAAGCCTTTCTTCTCCTGCTATGCCTCTGAGCCAGGTTTTTATTATACGAAGTGTACTAAACGATAGCTCCTCAGTCGCTGTTGTGCATGGAAATAGATATACAACTTCAACATCCTTCAAATCTTTTACAGACAATTTCTTTTCCTATTTTTTCCATAAATTATATCAAAGAATGAGTTCATCGCCCATAACTAGATCATGGATCTGTTGAAAATGCTTCGCGTTATTTTGTACCTTTTCACTGAAACACTTAAGCTCTACCCAGAATTACAGCGGACGACGGTAAAGCCAGAATAAACACAATTGCCAGAATAAACCCAATTACGTCAGTTGTCATTATTATTTGAAAATAATCATTAAAATTAAATATTTTTTCGGTATGTGCGTATATGTAGATTTTTTTGAAATAATAATGGATGAAAACATTGGAAAACTTAAGAAAACAAGTATTTCTAAGCAAAAAACAAACCCGACTTTAATTCTCATATACAAGTTTAAGATTGTTGTTAATTCCGTCATGATACAATGATCGGATTTAAACCAAATTAGTATGGGACCACTTGTGAGAATTATAGAAATGGGTAAACGTGGTACAAAGTTGTGTGGAAAGCATAAACAGACGGCAGCGTTGATCCGGATTAACTCGCTAATTCGGAATTATCCATACTAATTCAGATAGGAATCCAATTGAAATTGAATAAGAACTTATTTGAATTAATAGGGTGACTGCATTACCGACAAGGTGGATGTCCATGCGAGTTTAGAATTTTCTTCGGGTTCTACGCTCTCTGAGCAAACAAATACGCAAACAAATCAGTCAACTATTTCATCCGCAGTAGCCGAGTGGTGAGGGCTGCGTACTATAAGCCTGCAGATCCCAGGTTCGGTCCTCGGTTGGAGCGATTGCAAAAAAAAAAACAAGTAAGAAAGTCTAAGTTCGGGCGGAGCCGAACATTAAATACCCGGCGCAAGTATTAAATATTTGTTTTTTCACCTTTCCGAAACCTACCGCTAGATGGTAAGCTGGCTTGTATCAATTTTGAGTAAATTAGCGTCCTTAAATTTCGAAATATTACAGTTTCAAGCATCTCTCAAAGTTACCGTTATATGAAAAGCGCCCTTAATTTTAGTCCGATTTCAATAATTTCAACGTTCTGCTTTTATGTGGCAAGCACAATAAAAATACCGAGTTTGGTAGAAATTGGTAGAACGGTTACCGATATACATACCAAAATTTTACCACAAGCGTATTTCTTGGTAAAGAATTGTTGCAAGCATCAATTTTGAATATCGAAGATTTTGTATTTCTCTAAATTACCGTTATATGGGATGTGGGCGTGGTTATTGTCCGCTTTTTAGATTTTCGGCCATTTAGTATGCTGTACCAAGGCCATCAACTGTGCCAAGTTTTGGAAGAAATTGGTGCAGCGGTTACCAAGCCATACACATGTAACCATAAGTGGGCGTGGCTACGCCCATTTTCTAAAAGTTTATAATATTCCTTTTTTTCGTCTGAAAATTATTGTAAAGATCAATTTTGAGTGAATTATCTTCAGTAGTTACTAAAATGTCGCAATTTTCGTATTTCTGGAAATTACCATTATATGGGAAGTGGGCGTGGTTACAGTCCGATTTCGCCCATTTTACCAACCCCATCAATACCAACCTACCTTGGATTAATGGAAACCTACATACCAAATTTCGTTGAGATATCTAAATTTTTGCTCGAGTTATCGTGTACACGGACGGACGGACAGACGGACAGACAGACATGGCTTAATCGACTTCTCTATTCATTATGAGCATTTATGTATACATTTGTCTATATCTATCTCGATTCGTTTTGGCTGTTACAAACAACCGTTATGTGAACAAAATTAATATACCAAGTGCGGTCGGGTATAAAAATTGTTTTTGTTGTTACTTAGTTTTTTTAAATTTTATTTGATTAATATATTCAATTTTACTTTATTATATTTTCGTTTGTTTTATTGTATTTCGCTTTATTTATTTTATTATTAGTTAATTAAAATTTTTAGAGTTTAATTTTTTTTTAAATGTCAAAGACGACTAACTAAAAACAATTCAAAAAAAATATAGAATTTATGATTGAGTGAAAAAAAAATTAATATTGTAGTAGACGTGGGATTCGATCCTACGACCTCGCGGATCGTAAATCCGCATTACTGTCGTTTGTCAATGCACCATTTTGATCAGATCAATTGCGCCGTAATTCCGGATAAACGTTGCCGCGTGTTTATGCTTTAACATACATAAAGAAAAACAAAAAAAAAATATTCCGACGAATTGATAACCTACTCCTTTTTGTGAAGGCGGTTAATAATAGAAATTACTACAATCAACAATGAATCAACATTGCACCGTCCCACTGGGCGGTAAAAATAGAAATAAATTTAAATCAACCGAAAATCGTCGGCGGTAAAAACGTTTCCACCGCAATTATGAATTTTGATAGCGGTTAACCGTCGAACGCTTTACCGTTGTCCGCTGCATTCTGGGCAGAGCTTTAATTGAATATAATGGGTGCAATCTAGACAGCAAAAAAGCGTTAGTGAATCCAGACACGGGGTTTTTATAGACCATCGCCAGTACTCATTTTCGTTGACCGTTCTTGTGGTAAAGTTTACCTGAATTAACAACTTTTCTAAAGCTTCCACAACTTCAGGAAGATTTTCAGAAAATTTCCTGATAGCCTTATATTTTTCCGACCATCTTGATTTACACAAACGTGGCATATCAATTTATTCAATTCTGTACCAATTGAGTACTTACCGATGTGCTTACTTTATTGTATCAACGATGAAAAATGCAGGCCTTATGTGGAAATTGAGAGCATAATTACGAATTCGAATTGCGCATATAGTTTTGTATTTTTTATTTATTGATTTTCTAAAATTTCTCCTCCGTTATGGATTGTTCTACATATGTCTAAAAAGTTATACCCTTATTTTTGGATTTTGAAATCAAGTCAAAGTTGTCCATGTATTTTATAGAAATCTTAATAATCAATATTTTACGGTCGGAAAGCTATGTTTCTCTACAGGAGTTTCCCAATTATAATGTCCAAATGTTTATTTAACCATTTTTTCATAGTAATTATAATATATAGGTCCGCCAAAAATCCCCAAAAACCCCGAAAAATGCAATGGGGGGACCAATAAAAATCTATAGCATTAAAAAATTTTTAAATAAACAAATAATAATAATAATAATAGATTGGCGCATATACATATGTTAGTGTTTGGCCGAGCTTCTCCGATTTGTGGTGTGCGCCTTGATGTTGTCACACAAACCGGAGGGACCTACACTTTTACGCCGACTCCGAACGGCGATTGTATTTTTATGAGAAGCTCTTTTTCATGGCAGAAATACACTCGTTTGCCATTGCCTGCAGAAGGACGACCGCTGTTAAGAAAACACCTTTTTTCTATATTTTTTGCGATGCTGCTTTGACCAGGGCTTGAACCCAGGCGTTGCGGAGTGGAAGCGCGCACTGCTTACCACTAAACCAAAGCGGCCGACGAACGATTTGATATAATAATAATAGCCTCCTAAAGAGAACCATAGTTTTCCGATCGAAAAATACTGATTTTCAAGAATTCTATACCACTTTTACGAAAAATTGTTCCCCCCCCCCCATATAAATAAAATCCATGAAAAGCTTTGATCGCTTTGAGCAACCTCTAAATGTCTTTTGATAGCAAAATAAAAAATAGGGGTATACTTTTGCGATATAGAGCAATCCTAGTGGGTGAGAGTATTAAAATTCCGACTTTACTTTTTAATGTAATTTTTGTTTATATGTATATGTCGTTATTCGCTAACAAATCACAAGAAATTGTCGGAAAACATTTGTGCATTTCGTCATGAATGGGGTCGAAAAAAAAGCAAGAAATTTTAAGCGCTTAGATGAGCAATAAATTATTGTTGAATATGATTGGAAATCTGCCCAAAAAACAGGAAACAAATTTAAATACAGTTTGATGTTTTGCTTTTTATTCAGTTTATTTCATTTACGGAAACTTGATATTTCGAAATTTATGGACTTTAGTTTACTCAAAGTTATTACTCACAACAATCTCTTAAAAATAAATCAGATTATTATGGAATTTTGGAAAATGCTCGTGCCATCGCCAATTTATGACTTACGCAAGTTTATTTCATAAAGTCAAACTGAACATATATACTAGAGAAGACGTTTTAAATAGGCGTAAAACCGCCCTACCATGTAAAGGTAGTTTTTGGAAAGGTGAAAAAACTATACCCCAAGTATGCATAACTGAGCTATAAGACTGCTTTACTTGTTGTTACTTTTTTTTTAAATGCTTCCTTGAGGAGAGTGCAATTACAAGTGCTTATCTTTCATTTCCGACTCTGCTTTTAGCAGATGTAGTTAAGACTTTAATTGAGCGAATATAAAAAATTTTGATTATAAAAATACTAGCCGGCCACGGATGCGCGAGGCTTCGCCACGCACTGAATGTCTGCATATGTATGTACATTTACATATTTGGAGAAAGAAATCATGTTATCCTGTACTTCGTTTATTATATACATAAAAAATCTTGTCTAAATCCGCTCAATAGCGTGGTTAAAATGTTTCGCTTTTCCTTTATAAATACTATGTATAGAAGATAGTAATTTAAAAAAGGTTGCAACCCTACCCAAAAACTTAAAGTTTTTGTACATGCGAAGGCCATGCACTTTCATTTGGTGGCAACCCTACTCAGAAAAAGAATACATTGGTCGCGTTCATAAGACGTAGCTGTTTAGCTCATCTGCTAAGAAACTGCTGGCAACTGTTGAACCCAATAATTACGCCTTAGAAACAGCTTGATGAATATGCTGCCAAATGAACAGCTGATAAATGTAAACAAATGAAATTGGAACAAATAGAGATATGTAGTTGCGCCGATACCATTTAGAATTCAACACTGAGCGGCCGCCGTGTTGAAAAAATCGTTCAATGTTACAACGAATTAAACATTGTAAAATTATATAGCAAACATCTTAAAAACATATATTTAGAAACGTAGTATTATTATAAAAGATTTTAGTTACTTTATCACGTCAGTAATATAAAATATAAAAAATTTGTTTGCAACTGCCACCTAACAAAGCGGCGTTAAATTTAATATAAGCTAAGCCCAACACGTTGAGTTCAGGTAGCGTAAAAATTTTCCGCTGGAAAAAATGGCGGAAAGTTGCCAACTGTTGGGCTGAGCGTAACTACTCAACTGTGCGTTTCTAATAGTTTCATTGAATCTGAAAAAGGTTTCATTTAATTAGAAAAAGTTTCGCTTTATCTGAAAAAGTTTTCATCTAATTTGAAAATAGTTTCGCTTAAGCTGAAAAAGGTTTCATTTAATTTGAAAAAGGTTTCACTTCATTTGAAAATCGTTTCATTTAAACTGAAAATGCTATACTATGTATACATAGATAATAAATGTAATACGTCTGCCTTCGATTGGCGGTATTACCGGACTAACTTTGAAACCAAGAGCACTATTCGGAAGGTATTTTCCTGGAGATGACGATGGCTTCAATGCATTCAAAATTGGTTGGTTTTTAGCATTTTTTTTTTTTTCAAAGACGTAAGCGATAACAAGCGCAAAGACATCCACGACGATGGATGCGAAGAAGAAGGCGAAGACAAAGACGAATATGAAGAGAAAAATATGGAAACGAAGATGAAAACGAATTTGAAGATGAAGATAAATAAAAGGATAAAGAACGAATCCGAAGGTGTCTGCGAAGACAAATGTGAAAGCCAATACGAATACGAAGACAAATACCAACCGTGTGTTTTTGTGTTTTTTTTTGTTTCTGAAAGATTACAGGAATTTCCTTCAGTAAAGTCACAAATTCTTTGGTGTCCACAAACAATTCGAAGGTTTCTCGCTTAATCTAGTTAGTTTAAACGATTTTACGACTGTTTTTAGTACTTTTTAGTTTCGCCTCATTTCATGGAAATGTATTAAATACACTCAACAAGTTAGTGATTCAATTCTTCATATTTACGTATGTATGTATGTATATTAGGGTAGTAAAAAAAAGTAAAGTCTGAATTTCAATGCTCTCATCCCCTAGGATTGATCTATATCAAACAAATTTTACCACTGCTTTTGTATTTTGAAATAAGAAAATATTTAGAGGTAGAAATGGTATGGAGCTCTTAAAAATTAGTATTTTTCGATATGTAATACTTCGCTTCTATTCAGGAGACTTCCAGTAAATATCGTATCGTCATTGGAACTCTCCTGAAGAGAACCAAAGTTTTCCGATCGGAAAATATTGATTTTCAAGAATTCCCACTTTTACTAAAACTTGTTTTTTCCCCATATAATATCCATGGAAAGGGTATTTTTTTATAAAAAAAAAAAACAGTGTAAACTTTCTTTCGATATAGAACAATCTTCGGAGGCGAGAGAATTCAAATTCCGACTTTGCTTTTTCACATGCCTTTTCGGACCACCCTAATGTATGTATATACATTAATTAGCCTCATTTATGCTTCGATTACAAGTTTGTGTGTCAAAAATAACCACACATACATTGTACCTACATATGTATGTATGTACGTAAATGCTAATACCGCTCACATGACACATCGTTGCAAATTAATGAACAGATATTTGTTCGATGTTCCGGAAATACCACCTTAAAGTGCGTATTCAAAGTGGTTTTTTACCGTTGTGCGGCGAATTTCCAGAAAGCAACAAAGTGGCGCTTAAGCTGTTAATTTATTGAAAACAAAAATACTAATACAAATGAAGATAATTGAAAACTGGCCTATAATTCTTGGAAATTAACATTCGTGGTTACATATACATACATATGTACATATGTATATACATTAGGGGGGTCCAAAAATGCATGTGAAAAAGTAAAGTCGGAATCTTTATGATCTATCCCCCTAGGAGTGTTCTATACCGAAAAAATATATCCCTATTTTTTATTTTGAAAAAAAGAGAAAAAGCCACTTTTCGTAGAAATAGTATAGAATTCTTGAAAATCAAAATCTTTCGATCGAAAAACTCTGTTTCTCTTCAGTAGATTTCCAAAACAATACCCAATTTTTTATTCAACCATTTTTTCATAGCAACTATATTTAATAGATCTGCCAAAACTCCAAAAGAATGCCAGAAAATGCAATGGNATATGTTATCAATACCGTAGTTATGGCGAAAAGCGGTAATTATTGGAAAGGCTGGAAAGATATACATGTACGTAAACGCGCAAGTATTATTCGATTTGGAACCATTTTATCCTAGATTTCTAAAGTATGGTAAAATTTATGTGAAAATTTTGAAGAATTTTTTTAATTTTTCACAAAGTTTTACTTTTACGAGTTTCGCTATAATCTGTCCTATCTCTATACCTATTTGCATAAAATGATAGCCGTTTTCGTTGTTCGGAATAAACTCAAAAAACACTGAATAGAGTTCCGTCAGATTGTCGGAGGTTATCTTACATACATATATGGTCCAATTACATGCTACTATAAAACTCGCTAGGTGGTACTGGAGTAGAGTTATTTATAAAAATCGTATTTATTAACCGATTTCGTTCAAATTTTAAATGTGAGCTATGTACCTGTATGATGGAAAGTCTTTTGATACAAATTTACCCGATTAGTGCCGCTGGAGTTAAGGTTGAGATTCATAGCACGTACATATCCATTTCATGGTAAGCAATGGTTTTGCAGAAAATTAACCCAATGGATGGCGCTGCAGCCGAAATGTATAGAAACCCCGTGTGGTTGATCTGCTTTGGCACTATGTTTAAGTTATACGAATTTAGTTTTCAGATGTCTAAATGAAGGATGTTGTGAAGTTTTTCTGACGCCCTCATGCACGATCATGCGGTCTTGCATCTACCCAAAAATCAGTTCATAAATTTTACCACGAATTGTAAAAGTGGTGAATTAACAAGGAAAGATCACTGTAGGTATATCAATTTCGTCATTTGAAAGATACCTAAGAGATCACACGACTCATTTAGCAATGTACCGGAAAACTTTTCATCCTGTGAGACAGCGAGGATTCTTGGCCCTCCTATAACAGAAAACGCACTTCTGTGCTCTTGAGTTTCCCTATAAGAACTGTTATTAGCATACACATCGCACCAATGTTGTAGTTGCAAGATCATACAAAAAGATTACGCATGCTTGGCAGAGATCTCACAGGTGGAAATAAGACCACCGGTAAAGCTCATGACACCGAAAGGGATTGGTATTCCATATGGTATCACAGCGTTACTATTATTGGCCTATGTGTGAGGAGGATACTGCGCCTTAGTGGTTTCAATTTAAGTCAAAAATTTTGACTTTACAGACTAATTTTGTTTTTAAACGCTCTTTTGCATTGGCCAACGCAAAATTTCTTATTAGGCGCCGCGAAGTAAGCGGAAGTAATATACATACATTAGGTTCAAGCATAAAAAGATCCATCAAGCTACCTGGCTGTCTCCGGATGGAAAAACGAGAAACCAAATCGATCATGTTGTGATAGGCGGAAGGCACGCTTCCAGTGTTTTAGACGTACGCACA
>NW_016158708.1:24030-103529 GCF_001687245.7 Rhagoletis zephyria
GGCGAGTACCGCAGACGATGGAACGATGAGCTGTATGAGCTTTACAACGATATGGACATAGTGCAGCGAATTAAAATACAGCGGCTCCGCTGGCTTGGTCATGTCGTTCGAATGGACACCGACGCTCCAGCTCTGAAAGTATTCAACTCGGAACCCACTGGTGGTAGCAGAGGAAGAGGGAGGCCCCCACTGCGATGGAAAGATCAGGTGGAGAAGGACTTGGCTTCACATGGCGTTTCCAATTGGCGTCAGTTGGCACAGAGAAGAAACGATTGGCGTGCTTTGCTGAACTCGGCCAAAATCGCTTAGGCGGTTACAGCGCCAAAAAAGAAGAAGAAGAAGAATATACATGCATACATACGTAAATACATATGTGCCATGTATTATAGATATGTACGCATTATTCGTATTCTTTATTTTCAGCTGAAATAACTTATACATACATATGTACATACCAGGGATGTTGCGAGTATTTTCATTCGCATTGATTAAGCAAATGATTCGCATCATTTTACACATTCGCATCAAATCTAACCAGGGGAAGACAATAACCGGCTTTTAGCTTCAGGCGCTAAACGGTTACGTAGTATGTATATCAAGCAACATTGATTGAAGTACTGCTAAAAGTCTTATAAGCAACCTAGAAATAATTTTAGATTCCTCCAGCGAAAGCGAAGGCTCGGATGTAGAATCTGGAGACATTAAAAAATGTGAAATTAAAGCTCAATTGAAGGCCTGTCTTAAAGAAAAACGAGCTGATCTCGGTGAAAATCCTCTCGATTGGTGGAAAACCAAACCAAAATACGACAAATTGACATATCTGGCCCGCAAATATTTGACCGCTCCACCCGCCAGCGTTCCAAGTTATGAGTTGTTCATTGCAGCCGGCCTTATATACGAGCCTAAGAAATCGCCTCATGGGAGAAAAGGCAGTAAAATTACTTTTTTTTGAAATATAATATGTCCCCTTTGAACTTTGACTACTAGATTAAAACACTGTATAGGTTAAGCACTCGTTCAATGTTCTAATACTTTACAAAAAATTTAAGTAATCAAAACGATGACTTAAGCTGATTATAGCTGTGAAAAATATGACATTTGAAACATCCCTAGTAAGTACATATGTACATACCTATGTGGTTTCATTGCTGTTGGATGACTCTAACTCATGCCGACTTGAAGTTGAAATTTTGGTTATACCATAACTCTAATCTCACATGCAAAATTTTCAAGGGCATATTTGCAGTGATTTTAAACTGATAATTTCGATGCTCGAAATTCCATATAATAGCCTTTGGGCTATAATTTGAGGCTCTTTTAAAGAATTCAGGCGGGAAAATCATTACAACCAAAACAAAAAAAAAATATTTTTGTATAAAAATAGAAAGCAAATAGTAATCACAATATCCCAGTTGTTTGTACAATACGATGCCCACTTTTGCTTTGTAATGTGTAAAACCACAAATCAATCAGAATGCGGTAGTGCAGATGTTGAATGAAGAAAATCCAAGGCAAAATTATGCCAACATAATATGAATTCTTTTTATGATAAAATTATTTGAGAAACATCTACTCCAATTTTTAAGTACATACTTACCTCTTGTAAAGGTAACTTTAACTTTTAATATTTGTTTCCACTTAAATGTACATACTTACTATGCTTATTTTGGTTAATATTACTTAAGTACATACGTACATATGTACATATCGCTAGTTTACTTCAATAGTGTTATTACCAGGGAACGGATTTTTAGGACCTAAAAACCTATAAAAAAGGCAAAATAAAATAACGAAATAGGCTGGAAAAGGCAAAATAAAATAGCGAAAAAGGCAGGAAAAGGCACTAGGTATTGCAAAAAAAATGCAAAATAAGAACAAATAAGAAATAAGAACAATCAAAAAATAGATTTATTTTAGAAAAGCTTATATTACAAGTAATGCTTATATTACTAGTTTCATTATGTGAAAAATTTGTACTTTGAATCTTTGACTATTTTGAACCACCAGATGCATTTTGAAGTTTTCTGGTAGCATTTTCATTAGATTTTCGCGAAGCCTTGAATGTAATAAATGTGCGCTCGACGTAAGTTGATACAAGTGGAGCCCAATTTAAATATGGAACGTTTGAAACGTTCATATTATCAGGAATAAGGGCGCTTTCCTCGCCCTTACAATTTTATCCACACCCCTTATTGTCTCCAAGCCTCCGTTAGCTGAGAAAACGGCTTTGAATTTCTCCAACACCAATTTGGCAAGAGGTCCTTGCCCTTCTATAAGCTGCATGGGCATGTGTATATTTTTTAATCTTAAAAAAAAAATTGTAAATGCTATAATCACTTTTTTAAAGGTAGAAAAGGCAAAAAAAAGGCAACATCAAATGTGTATATATGGAATCAGGGAAAGCTAAATCGTGGACATTCTTAATCGAATATACTCTATCTCTTTAGCAGAAAAAAAGGCAATTTCCATAAAATCCGTTCCCTGGTCATAACTAAAAAAGCAACACTCGAGATAAACGACTTTAAAGTTTTGAATTTACATATACTCGCATAGTAAAAATGAATACATATTTTGTTCTAGTGAGATACTGGTAATCGATACAACTATGAAATTTACACAACATAGAAGAAGAGATGGCGGTAATACTTAACTCTATATTTGTATTTTTTGGATTATGACGGTATTGAAGAAAATGAGCGATATGTACGATCACTCGCTTAGAAAATATGACTTATTAAAGATGCTGCAATAACTACATATCATTTGAATGAATGTGACTGGTGGGACACTGAAGAGAGTTCTATTTTACCCTTGTTCACTCAAAGATGAATTTTAGCCAAAATACGTAATCTTCACAAACGATGTTTTTGTGTTGTAAAATAAGAATTATACGCTCTCGTTTTCAATAAAAATTTGGTTTATATAATCTTCATACATAAATTTCAATACTGTATTTTTGAAATGTTTCTCTTAAAAACAAGAAATTTTTAAAATAAAAAAATAAAAATATTCCGACGAACTGATAACCTCCTCCTTTTTTGGAAGTCGGTTAATAAGAAAACAATATAAAATTTCATAGATAAAAGCTTCCATAACACAAAATTTCGGTGTTAATACTTTTTAATAATTTAAAACATAAATTAAAGGTGAAATAAAAGTCACACCAAATTATAAATAATAAATTTCTATATACATATGTATTTGGCACGGGGAATTTTTCATAATGTACATATGTAACTATATATGTACATAAATTTTTCGGCGAATTTTTTATAAAAACATAGTTCATACTTTAACGAAAACATGAAAGTGTATCTAAACTTCGTATAAAACTAAGGAAAATTCAATAAATTTGTCTACAAATTGGCATTGTTGCATAACTAAGCGCCAGTTTGAAGTTGGTAAAAAATTGCGTTGATTTTTTTCCAGTTTCTTCCGAACAAAGAATTTTCGAATATATGTACTTTGTGTACTCGTCTTGTTTAAGCAGCCACGCCCTGAATTCTTTGTTTAAAATTTCGTTAAATTCGTTACTAAAATTTTTGACTTTATTGTCGATTAAATATACACGCGTATCAACAAAATGCAAAACCACGTATATGAGGTTGCATAAATTATTTTCTAGAGAGTAAAAACACTTATATTTTAAAATGGTTCTCTTTTTTATATAGCAATTGCATTTCTGGCTAGTATATTTCCTAGAGCCTAGAGCTTTTGTGAACAATTCCAATTTTTGGCAGCAAATGTCAGTTACGCGGGTTTGTAGAATGACGATACGCGATTTTTTACTTTAAACGACGATATGTATAAGAATGTATGTACATTAGGCTGGATCAATTTTGATTTTAAAAAATGCCATGTATTTATGATTCTGCAGATAATTCTAAGAGAGAGAGAGAGTATAGAAGAAAACGAAAATGGGTTTTGAGCCAGCGCATTTTTAAATGAATAAATTACCTTTTCACGATATTAGTTGTTTTAACCTTTTCTTAAAACGTTTGCATATAAAATGTCTATATTAAAGTTTCTTACATTTCCTTTATTTTTAAAAAGCAAATCGTTACCTAAAGGTGAAAATGTGCCAAGCCCATTTTTTGAAGTTGTTCAGGAGAGACGAAACATCGATGTATTTTCGCATTATCTGTCATTCTGCATCAAAAACTAAGTTTTGAATAAAGTGGACTTGGCACGTTTTTAGCTTTAGGTAGCGAAATACATCTGTTTTGTGAATTTTAAACAAGATTAACAAACATTAAAAAGAAACGGTTATTGTATTGTAAAAACAAAAACTCGATATGAAGGCGTCTAGGACTCACCGTTGATTTTTGCCAATTGTTTTTGCTGACAGTACCTCTTCCATACATAAACTACTTTTTTTCAACAAAAAAATGATAATAATCGACGCCAAATCTTTGGTAATTGCATTTTATTTTAATTGAATGTACCACGAAACTTTATACTCAAAATGTTTAAATTTTTGCAAAATTTTGTTTTTTTGCTAATATAGCACAAAGTTTGAAACTTAGATTTATACGATTTTTTAAAGAGTAACAAAAAATAACTAAAATTAAATGGTAAAATATATACCGTTAAAACTTGTTTATAATTTTGACATGGATTTTATAGGGTAAATATGGTAAATCAATTAAAATTGTTATAACCATATTAAAAAAATAGAAGGTAGTTTCTCTCCATATTTTTTTTACGGATACTGCCATTTTTGAAGTTTCATAACTTGTATATATTTACTACAAGTGGCTTTGCCACATTGTTACCAATAAAATATAAATGATTGCATTTCGGGATGCGAGAATCTGCTGTTTTTAATGGGTCTTTTCTTGTACCTGATAAGAAAAAGATAGTTCCATTTAAAAATTATTTACGGATACTGATATTCATGGAGTTTATATTTTTTAGCAATTATTATTATAAAAACACATGTCGTTTTATGGAACTAGTACAACAAAATAAAGAACTATTCTTTTCGTGTTAACTTTTATTTTCGTAGTTTTAAAACAAATTATCACTATATAAATACCGTCGCCTGGAAAAGGGATTTTGATATGTGCATTCGGCAGGTTTGGGAAATCGCGGTTGAAGTTTGGAATGCAATTTCCAACGACAATAAATTTTCTCCAAAGTCTCGGAGAATGTTTCTAGTTCACGAAATTCTTAAATTATTTTATATTCATGTTAATTACTTTGAGTTAAGGATTTTCTTACGTGAAATTCTGTAGTATGATACATTTGTCAACAATTTTGCAGCCCTTTGTATTACATATGTAGCAAAAAATTTAATAAATATTTTACTAAAGTAACGATACTCTTTACTCAGTATATCGGAAACTAAAGGAGATATCCAAAAAATTATAACACCAATAGAAAAATATCTTCTTTTAAAATATATAACTGCATCTACAACTAAAAATGGCGCTTACGAAAATATGTAGTATATGGTTTGTATATACAACATAAAAGTTTTTTATTATTACATAAAATGGTTTTGTTTTTGCTAATAGTTACTTACATCCATACATACATCCGTTAGAGCATTGATTCCCAAAGTGGTCCATGTGGACCCCCAGGGGTCCACGGAAGACTCGACGGGGGTCCACGGTGACTTGAAAAAAATATGGGGGTCCATGAGTTGTAAATGGGGGTCCACGAAAATTTATCTGGTTTCGATGTAAAGAACCAAAATGGTTGCTTGATAGCCTCTATATTTCACTTTAATTTTTTTGAGTGGTGTATAGTGCTCTTGACGCACTGCTGCAATTACCGTCACTTTGTGTTTTTATGCTTAGAGAAGCCTTAAAGGCCACCTCCAGACTAAAAAGAACCGGATGCTGGTATGACAATGAGTGGGGAGCGGCGAAAATTGCTGGCGGCAGAGATTTAAGAACTTGTATCTTTTCAATGCTACAGGATAGTACGCCACCATTACCTTTGTTGAAGAGATTCTATAATGTTGAGTTCCCTGTAACTGAATCTGGTTTGATTCCATCGCTGAGAATGGCCTCACACATTGTCTAATCTATACTTATGGCTCCAAAATTGACTTTGGGTGATGATCCGGGGTCTTTTTCGAGGTTAATGGAGATAAGCTTCACTTTTCTGTAAGGGAATATGCTTCGGTCTTCCAGGCTGAGGTAATTGCAATACTCAAAGCCATGGACTACGTGGTGGAATATAGGTGGAAGGGAATGAGTTTACGTGACTGCAGTGACAACCGAGCTGCACTTAAGGAATTTACCAGCCCTCTATTTATGTACTTCCAACCTAGTTCGGCAATGCAAATCTCGACTAAAATATGATGGTGAACATAACGACGTTGTTTTACTCTGGGTGGCAGGTCACTCTGGAGTACTTGGTTATGAGACATCTGATCATTTGGCCAGAGTTGGCTCAGACCGGACATTCCTCGGTCCGCAACCAGTTTTAGCACTCCCATCTTCAGCAATCGAAGCCACCATCAGAAACTGGATGAATACTTCGCTCAGCAATGACTGAGAGGCATCGAGGGGATGCAGGTGGGCAAAACTCATGTTGCCTTCAATCTCACAAGGTCGATCTAATATTTTGCTCTCACTGAGCAGACGACACTGCAAACAACTTTCTGGACTGCTGACTGGTCACTTCACGTGGCACAAACACCTGACTGTGATAGGCGTAAATGACAAGTCCATTTGCGCATCTTGCCTTGAAGAAGATGAGACGGTGGAACACTTTTTGTGCTTCTTGCTTGCTTGGTTATTTGTCATCGATTTTTTTGAACTCGTTCTTTTCTCTATTGTCCGTTTCTGAATTAAAAGTTTGGCGTAAAAAGCTTAGCCCTTTTGATGTTTTAAGTTTTGTGTTTTAAGAATGTGATATATACTTTTCGCGTCACTTTAAAACTCGGAGCTATAAAAATAAAAATAATGCCATTACCACCAGGGGCGGATCGTGAGCTCGGTTTTGGGTCATTTTATTATATTATATATTGTTTATAAATGAATTATATTTTTACAAATCGTATGTTTTGAGTCATATGTTTTTGATAAAAATACACCATAGTAATTTTGAAATTTCAAAATTAAATTTCTCGACTGAAAAATAAGATATTCGAGGTAGCTCAACGGCACACAGTGTGCCTTTTAACACTTCATCCCAATTAATCGTAATATTTCAATTGAAGCGAAATGGCTTTGAAAGCTAATTTAATTGCCTCTCAAGATAAAATATTGCCTCTCAAGATAAATGATGCTTTTTGAGCATCAGCATGCGAATTCCGTCGGGTTCAATGGCTTTGGAGACGTTTCTTCATCTAAAAGCATTTTATGTATAATATAAATATAGCGCGGGATTTCTTTTATAACCTTAGCACAAAACTGGATTTATGTTATATTTGGACGGGATTTTGTTAACGAAGATACTGGCAACACTGCCTATTTCTAATAAAAGCGAGCGTTGAGAATTTGAAAAACTTCAACCCGGTATCAAACAAATGTACGGAATTTTGGTAGCCCTCATATTTTTCTTTTTATTGTTTAAAACAGTGGTCGGCAGGCCATAGCTCACTGAACGCTCTCTAAGCACATGTGTGTTTCACATGTATACGAAGAGCGGAAGCTGAGCAGTGCATTTAACGCACATCAGGGTAGCCAACTCATTTTTGAGAATTCTCCCGATTTCGACAATAAAATTCCCCGATTTTGCCCGAAATTTCGTAAAATTCCCCAGTCATTGATATCTCCTGGTATATGTGGTATTTCTTTTTATTTTATTTTTAAATATGTATCTATGTATTCATAAACCAAACCAAGCTTTTATTAAGTTTGTTAACAAATAAAGAATAAAAAATGTACATATAATATTTACATACCTGCAGCGGTCGAAAAAAATTGAAACGCACCAAATTTTGACAAGTTTTCACAATTTTTATTTATTTTTGTTATTTAATTTGAGTCATTCTTATAAAACTATAGTTCATTCTTTAACAAAAACCGTTTAAATACAAAAATTTGGAGCTTTTTAATTAGATTTGCTACAAATATTTTGAGTATGCAGTCTTTTAGCCCACTCAAGTCTAGTATAAAAAAGTGCAAGTTTCAAGTAAAATAAAGTGCAACAAGGAAAATTCTAAAAAATGAACGATATTTTTTTAGCCATTTGAAACTTTATTATATCGTCGTTTAAAGTACAAAACCGCGTATCAATAAAATGCAAAACCTCGTATGTGAAGTTGCCAAAATTTTATAGGATAGAGTGAACCTATCTTATTTCAAAACGGTTCTCTATTTTATCAACAATTATCTCTTCTTCTTATGTCTAAGTATAGATATTTTAGTAGGAATGGATAAGCGCTTGATGCCAGGAGCTTCCGGTGAGCAAATATCGTTTTTGGTACCACGATACGCGTTTTTATACTTTAAACGACGATATGTACTTAATTGAACGAGCTACAAAACTGCATACGGCCATTCCACGGTGACGGGTGAGACATTTCAACTTATATTTTTTTAAATTATTATGAAATTAGTGAAGCAAAAAAGATAAAAATTTTTACACCTAATTCCTCACATAAATAAGTTCAGCCCCATGTAAACTGAAATTCCCCACAAAAAAACGGTCCATTCCCCGATTCCCCACGCAAACTCAAATTTCCCGCAAATCGGGGAATTCCCTACGAGTTGGCTTCCCTGACGCACACAGTTTCACTTATTGAATCGTTTGAATGTGTTAGAATGCCGACCTCTGGTTTAAAACAATGATTGATTTTTGTTTGTTTGTATGTACATACATATGTATACATGTTTGTATATGTATTGCTTGAAATTCTTCAAAAGGCAGTCAAAAAAAAAATTAATTTATTGATTGATTTCGATGAAAATGTTATAATGCCAGCAAAAGTCAAATGGCTAACATGGCGACCAAAATCATTGAGTGAAACTAGGCTAGATACTCATTTCCGGCTTACAGTTTCTTCTACATTTTCTCTAATAATTATCTAGGGAAACCGAAAATACCATGCGATTCGTCGAATAACGTTTGTCCGAGTAATTTGACCACCCTAATGTACATATTTCAAAAGTACAAATTTTTTTTACAACGAGATGTCTAAAATTTTTTCTTGCCAAAAAACGGGACGGTTGGCAACCGTGGTTGTGACTGGTGGGACATCTCCTTATCTCCTTGTGCTTGGTGTAATATAATTATGCATGAAATAAAAGTTTCCATAGACAAACATTTTTTTATAAATCCTTCAACAGATAAATAAAATGTAGTCATTTAAGAAGAGGTTACTACTGAAATAGTGATAATTAGCGCATATCTAAATTTGTGTCGTTTTCCTCTTTAATATGAAATTACTCTTCAGTTAAATTTTTCGGTATTCGAAATATTAAAAAAAAACAGAAATCGAGGAAAATTAACATTAAAACTCTCTTTTAACATTTTTTATTACTTTTTGTTATTTTATCGTCTTATAACAATTATATTCAACAATTTTTATTGAGCTTGAGGCCGTTTTTAATGAAAAACTATTGCTAAAACGCAACAATTTTTATTACTTTTGAAAGTTGAGCGCATCTTGTGGTTAAAGAACTTTTTATTAAACAAGTAACCTCTAAGCAAAAAACATAACCTACTTTAATTCTCATATACAAATTTAATAGTACTGTTAATTTTTTTATGATCTAATGATCAGATCTAAATCAAATTATGGGACGACCCCATCCATCTTACCATCTTTCCGATAAAAAAAAGAATTATTGAAATCGGTTCACTTGGTCCAAAGTTATGCAATAGCATACGGAAAAAGGGAAAAAAATATACCTAGAAATTGATAACCTCCCCCTTTTTTGAAGTCGGTTAAAAATGTTTAGTTCTTTGCTAATTGTATTTAAATAAAGTGCAATTTATGAAACTTTAAAAGTGTATTTATTTATTACATAGTGTATATAAAACTTACATAAAAGTATTTTAAAGGGCATATTATCTGAAGCGAATTTTCTGAAGTATAAACCCCTCCCAAAATATATTCCTGGGTGCGCCCCTAGTCCTGACTGATTTTTCATTTGTCCTGATTTTTACAAAGCTGACCTTTTATAAACTTTTTACTGCGTATAATTATCGTTACGCGTAAATTTTTCGATTGTCATTAACACATAAATAGAGAACCACTGTGTGGCGAATGAAGATGCCATAAGATATGCTATTGAGTTTTATCCTAAAGACTGGTTTTCACTATGTCATATTTTGACGCCAAAATTTGGCGACATATATTGACACAACTTTATCTCCTTTATCCATACCATTACCGATGATATTATGGGCCTAAAACTAACAGCAATCGATAAACCGCTTTCTGGTCCCATTTGACAATGTGTTTTTTACTTATTTGACTAGAAATTCCACTGAATTTGAATTAGTGGAAACCAGCCTTAAGCATCCCACCTGTTACTTAAAGAGCTTTTGTTCGCTTGCACTTACCTACATCCAAAAACTCCCAGTTGAGAACACTCATTTCTTTCCATTGAGCGAAAAAATGATAATTTCAAAACTATGATGGAAAAGAAAGTGATTGTGCTTTTAAAAATGCAGTGTCCGGATTTTCCCTTCGACTCATCTGGTCGCCCTACCTTTGAGTTCCCGAAATTCCGTTTTATTTTTATTCATTAAAGGCATTTTCACAAATAATACACAAAATCTTGACATAGGATAGCGAAAAATAAACACGAAAAATGAGATAGCATTATGCTTGTCAGATTTAGTGCCAGCCTTAGTAACAGCTTTTCGTCACTCTAACTTTAGAGTCGACTCTAAGCGTAAAAGCAGGCACTAACACGACTATGATACACTTAATCTATAGACTAGTTTAAAACTGCGCTAACTCAGTTAGAGCCTAATTTTATTATGCACAATTTTTTTTTTTAATTGGATGTGGAATGGGGAATGGTTTATACAATAGCCCCTGAAAGAATTAAAATTTTGCGAAACCGCTTTAGGGTATAATTGTAACCCGAAAATACTATAACATTATAGATATAACCTGCAAAAATGTCCATCAAAAAATTAGTGGCCAATCTTAGTAATTTTGGAGCTACTATTTAAAAAGCGCCAAAGGCAACTAAACTGACTAGTCAGTAAAAGCAGCTTAAAACTCACAGTCGCAAGCAGATGCTGGGGTGTTATTCTTGTTTAAGTCAATAGACAGAAGATTTCAGTGCACAAATCCTTCCGTCGGCTATACCAGCGACTTTAACAAACATTTGGCTACTCTTTATTTGTTGTAAGTCCATCTTATTTCACCAGAAATGATTAATGACCATTAAGCTTTATTTTCTCTTAGTTTTCTCTTACAGTTTATCATAATCCACACATCAAATGTCCAAATTGTCCAAATTACAACTCCCGTGTTTCTTTCTCTGATTGCATGTATACCTCTTAATCAAACGGAAGCGTTTTAAAGTTGTATTTTTGTGCCGCCGTTCAATTGCGACAGCAAATATCCGACAATTTTGAATGCAATTTGCCTACTACTTTGCACTGCAAATATTCGGAATAAGCTATACAGAAGTACACGTGTATGCAAGTTTGAATTCTTACACAGGAAAAGGTGATCAAAAGAAACGCTTGGAAATGAAATCTTTTGGCCCACAAAAGGCAATGAGCCAAACGCACTGCGAAATTGTAAATATGGCCAAATTGAAAAAAAAGTGAAAGGCATAGAGACATAAGTGCATATCGTATGAGCCGATGGATGAATCGACGAAATTTTGCGGTGAGCCATCGCTGCTAACCGCAGATGTGGCCGCCGCCACCACTGTCCTCGCAGTATGAACCACAAATGCAGAGGCAACTTCCGCTCCAATCGCAGCCATTTTCCAACGCCGTTGGCCCAGAATGTCAAGTCAGAGTGCTCATATTTACTATACTCGTAAATGTTTGTATGACTCTTGCTTGGGATTTAATATTTTGCAAACTGCGTTATTGTTATTGCTGTTTGGTGTAAACTGCAACTTTGTTCATGTAATTGCTAAAATATTCCCATATAACGAAGTGAAAATTGTCAGTTAATGATGTGTAGCGCGTAGAGGAGGAATATGTACATATGGAAGTAATAAAGGCAGGCTTTTGGGTATGGCAACCAGAAGAGCAGTTCAAACTTATGTATACTTTGTGAATGTGACTGAGATGGCAGTCATGCATTGTGTACGTGTTGCTGGCTGTTACCGTGAATGCCAAAAGGCCAATACCATTACATCGAATCTCTCTCTGATATTGGAGCTTATTGGTAACAGTACGTCCAAGCGATCACGTCGATTGTTTGCGTGGAGTGTGAGAACTTTACTTGGTTTTTGCAAGTGATCGTTGGCGATTTCGAGTTATTCGTCCATTCAATCATCCAAAGGTTCATTCATTCAGCTTCTCAACTCTTGAGAACATTTCTTAATAAGCAAATGCTTCTTGTGAAGCGGGTGTGAAGGAAATGCTACTGACGTGTCCGTTTTGTGCGAAGTAGCAAATAATTTGCGGTATGCATATAACAAATTATCGACTTCCGGCTTAATCTTTGATCCATTCGAAGATGAACGGAAATTGGCGAAAGTACTAAACGGTATTACTCGCATTCTTTAAATTTGAATACAGGCTCAAGTAGATACGTAAAATGTATGTGAGTATGTTTGCCACAAATTAGCGTACTAACGTTAGTAGCCTGGTAATAAGGTCTCAGAATGACTCCGCAACAACAAATCCCATATCAAGCTGCTTGTGCGGCGTTTCATTGCAGCTATAATAAACCACTAAAACTGCCCAGTCCATCGAGTATCCTGTACTGCGAGGACGCTAGATAATACAATATCTCTAGAGGACATACCTATAAACATTCGGAGTAATTTAAGGGGCAAAAAAGTCTCGAAATTATAAGTTGCAACCCTCTTTATGGGCTCAAAAAAGTCAGAAAAGAGCATATTTTTCTGAGTCGGGATAAGTCAGTCTAGTTGACTGGTCTCAGAACCATATTTATGTATAACAAAAGAAATACTAATTTTACACTCATAAATTCTGAGCACTCAGAAATTGTTTAAAGGGATCCAGTAGATGGATAGAATCATATTCCTTTTCCAAGTGCATAGAGCAGAGGTGGGCAGCCTCGGCAGAGCATTTTTGTTGTGCGTGCAATTAATGTCACTATGTGTGTGCAGTTGAATGAAGCTTTCGCTGGCTTCTCAAGCATAGCGTGTATGTATGTATACGCGAATATTTACGATGCGCAGTGGCCCGCCGGGCAGACGCTGCCCAGCTGTGACATGAGGTTCGAGGCAATACAAGCCTACATCCCTAATCGCATATCTTCATATCGTTTGCGAATGTCTTCTATTCACTGGCAGTATCTTAGGGCCGTAAGTTCAATGTTTGGTTATCACTGCCTCCCAAACATCTTTGTATTTAACCGGTGCTTTTACTCCCCGGTTGGTCAGACTATGGGCCAGTTCCTCAATGTCTGGTTAACACTAACTGCAGGTTAAACGTTGTTATCGACGTGATCAACTCCAAAACATATAACAGGGTGTCGATAACGTCGATAACCATGTTTAATCTGCAGTTAGTGTTAACCAGACATTGAGAGACTGGCTCTAAGGGCCGTTTTACATGTCTCTGGTTAACACTAATTCCCAGTTAAATCGCGAATCGCGCTTCTGCAAAACCTCGTAACTGACATTTGTGCCAAAAAGATATTTGCTCACTGAAAGCTCATGGCACCAAGCCCTTCTCCCATTCATTCTAAAATATCGATACTTAAATATAAGGAAAACAGATAATTAGAGACAGTGTTGTCACTTTAGTCTTTTCCGACCAAATTTGGTCGCTTCTTTTTCCTTTGGTAGGTTGGTCGGCGAAGTAAGATTTTGGTCGGATAGTTCAATTAAGTTTTTAAATTCTTAATTATAAAAGCATATATTTCAAACATCATTTTGCATATAAATATTTGCCAATTGTACCTTTTAAACATTTGCCAATCCTGCCTTTAAAAATAAAAAACCTAATTGGTTTGGGCACTGATGGAGCCAATGATATGGCTGGAGACTTAGGCGGGCTGAAAACATTATTGATTGCAAAAACCGATTTATTTTATATACATACATAAATAAAGTGCAAATGCCACTCACTCCACTTTTGCTAAAGCTACGCTTGTAAAAAATCGCCGAAAAGCATTGAGACACTGTGCCGCAACATATATAGTTTCCTTTCCCACAGCCCAAAGAGGATACATGACAGTGATGGAAAATCAATATTTAAAATTGTGCCTACTTTTTCCGAAAAAATGTGCCTAAATGCAGGTCAATGTGCCAACAAATTAAAAACCGTCGATAGGTACCATTTCCGTTATAAAAAATATATATATACAATACTTATTGCATATTGGAAACACAGAAGTACACGGAAACCTTTTCTTATATGCATTCATTCTTTTATGAAAAGTACGCTCAATAGAAAGATAATTTTTATATACTCTTTAATTTATGCCTACTCTATATTTAAAAAGATGTATTTTATTACTGAATAGTATCCCATATTTCTATCTTTATTTTAGCAAATGGAACAATATTAACAAGTATTTCAATGTTTTAATGAATTATCACAAAACTTAATGGGACAATATAACTTTACAGAACAAAACATATACGTACAACACTTTTCACGAAAATAGCAGCGCGGTATATTGACAAATTTTGACAACTTAATAACCTTTTATGTAATTTTTAACTTTTTTATAAAAACATAGTCAATTCAACAACCAAAACCGTAAAAATCAAAGTTACAAACTTTCTACAAAAAAATTCATTGAAATTTAAAACTTTTTTGTCAAAAGTTTTAGAAAACTTTCGAATATGCAGTGTATAGTTCATTCAATTTTAGTATAAGAAAGTGCAAGTTTAAAGGGGCAAGGAATTCGCATTGGTTTTTAATATTTTTTATTTTTTTTTTTTGCATTTCTTTATACATACTGTTAATTGTATGTTCAAAAAAAGAGTATGCTTTATATATATATGTAGACGAAAAAGAGCAGCACCTTCAACGAAAAAAGTTCCCAAAAATTAACGCGAGTTTGAGCCATTTCATACTTCCACTTTATTATACTAAAATTGAATGGACTATAAAACTGCATACCCAAAAGTACTTACGTAGTGAAAAAAAATACGTATGAACAAAAATCGTCGTTAATCTTTAACCCTGCATTGTAAAAATACAAAGCATCAGTATATTTTATTGCTAAAGTATTTGCAGATTAAATGTCCAACCGTTTCTATAGTCAATACGATAAAAAAGGGGGAAAAATATGTTTTTAATAGCGGGTCCGAAAGAAATATTAGTTGCATTGAGTTATGCCAAAATAGTGCGGAAAATCAGCCGATTGTGCTTAAGGTGCCGGTTGCTTCCGAAAGGGCCGAAAATGGCACAATGCAAACTCATTTTCCATCACTGATACATGAACTGAAGGAATTTTAGGACTACTGTTCGGTAAAACGGTAAACGGTATGCGATCTGCAGACCTGGCAGAAGGAATGTGTTTGCAACCAAATGCTATTTTTTATTTCTATCGTATATTTTCCCCAAATTAACAATCTTAACAAAGAGTGAAAGCTCTCATTTGCCATACTTATATGTATGCAACTATCAAAGCACACTATCTCTCAGTTTTGAGTAACTTTATTAAAAAGGATGCGATCAGTAACATACTAATGTTGATTTTAAAAATGAAAATGATCATGTTAAAATATCTGACATTTTTGTTGAAACGAAAGCTGAGATGTTTATGAAAAGTAATGTCAATTGTTCTGGACTTCTTGGAGTTAAAACCAATATATTAAAGTTTTACATAGACTTTTTGACCAAATAAATTTAAGATTTGATTACAAGCGTAAAGATAAAAAAACTTTTACAAATAACGGCGCGTATTCATAGTCCAGCAACTAAGTCGAAACTAAGAAAGTTGCAACTTAAATTTAAGTACCAACTTAAAATTTACCTCTATTCATAGTCGCATTTCAGACTTCTACTAAGTAGTTTCGACTTAAATTTAAGTACCAACGTAAAAAATTTACCTCTATTCATAGTCGCATTTCAGACTTCTACTAAGTAGTTTCGACTTATTTTGCGATATAGCAAAACGAGTGTGAAAATGTATCGATTTTTCTTTACGATATTTTGGAAAAATTACATTTTTATTAAATAATATCAAGTTTGATCATCCGTTTATGTAATTTTTATTTTCATTGCATGATTATGCAAAAGAATAAGGTATAATTTTCTTGTTAATTTTGTGAAATTGCCAGAACAACCGCAGTGATGTGAAGTCGATGTTTATCGAAAGCATGCTGTGAAACATACAAATAGTAGATATCCAAATGTTATCCACAATTTTACTTTAAAAGAACTAGCGTGAAACTGACTTATTATTTGAAAATTTATCTAAATTATTCAATTATAAAATTGTGATGTAGCTTTATTCGAATTGTAATACGCATTTAGTTTCATCTTCCGATTAAAATGGATCGCTCTTTGTAAATTTTAATTGGAGATTATTCAATATTATCAAAATCACCCTCTACCAACTTAATTTTTACAAATTTCGTCTGTTTTCCCTTAATTTGATAAAATACTTCTTCCTAGTTACGACTTTGTTGCAGCTGCAGCCGAAACTAAATTTTAAGTTGGTACTTAGCCAGAAAAGTCGAAACTAAGGCGACTATGAATAGCTTTAGTTGTGACTTTGAATAGTTTCGACTTAGTTGAGTACTAAATGAATGATGCGGCAATGAAACCAGCTGAGGTAGTTTCTAAAGAAGGTTTACCAATTTTATCTCTTTTGTTAAAGTTTCCCCATCTAATAGATTGCGATCCTGTTATAATAACCACGCAGTTGAATTGACAGCTCTATTCTGTATCAGTATCAGTATCAGTTCTGTATCAAATTCTTGTCACAGCTTTTATTACGGTGAAATATACATATGTATGAAAAAGTTTAAATTTGTCAGTAAAGAAATTTTGTCATTTTGTCAGAATTGGGCTATTACAGCAATCTTTTGTATCACTGACAAATTCTTGTCACAGTTTTTATTACGGAAAAATATATGAAAACGTTTAGATTTGTGAGTAAAAAAAAATTGGTTACCGATACAGAATTGGGCTATTAATCTCGAATGAATGAATTGTATGCTTTCAGAATGCTTTTTTGTAATTGAAATTATTTGGTAGGTTGTAAACGATTTTGGTCGGATTTGGGATGAAAATTGGTAGGGGGAAAGATTGTTAGTGGCAACGCTGATTAGAGATAAAAGAGAGAACCGTTTTCAAATAGGACAATTTTTACTCTCTCCTCTAAATTTTGGCAGCCTCTCATACGAGGTTTTGCATTTTCTTGATACGCGGTTTTGTACTTTGAACGACGATTGTATAATAACTAACAAAAAAGAAATAAGTATATGACCGATTGTTTGACTGACTACGTTACATTCGTACACATTTTTTCTAAAATATGAATCAATTGTCCACTAAATAACACAAAACCAACAGGGCTTTTTAGGTGATATGATCAGGCACAGTCGAAGCTATGTATCTGTAAAAGAAAGGTATTAATAAATCCTTGGGTTTCAAAGTTATAGTCATTCGAATGTGTACTGGCTACGTTACACTATTTGGAAGTTTAATGATGGGTTGTGTCAGAAAGTTTGAAATTTCTACAACGGGTGAGTGAATATTGCTAGCTCTTCAGTAAGTCATGAACGTTACACAAAACACTGGCCACGTTACACGTACGGTTCGCTTGGGCAAGGTTTAACCAAAAGGCTTTGTTCATCCATTTTTTCTTCGCATTCTTATTTTGTCATCATAAACAACTGTTTGAGATAAATTGGGATCTCCTATAGCAGGATTAAAAAATATAACTCGATTATCCTTCCAAATTCTAACTTGGTCAAAAATCATCCTAAACTAAAATTTTTGACCGGAAAATCTTCGTATTATCGTCGCAAATAATATTTATTTAAATTTGCTACAAAAACCACTTATGTTTAATAACTTAAAATATGCAATTTCAAATCAGATAGGGTGGTTTCCACAACTTTGTTAATCTTAGATAAAAAAATTTCAATGCATTTATCGCAGTTTTATAGAAAAGTTCTAACATAAACAATTTTTAACAAAATAAATAGACTTATAAACTCTTCGTAGTCTGGTGTAGACTTGTATCAGATTCCATAAAATAGTAGTGTTATGGGCACAATCACGTGTAATGGGCAGATAATTTATCAGTTTTATATGTTGCTAAAAATCTATTTGAATTATAGGCAAATATATAGTGAAAACCTTAAGAGATAAAGATTTCAAAAGATATTTTACAAATGTTAGCTTCGCTTTATTTTAATCGAATAGTTATTAAAAGTGAAATGGAGTATAGTTGTTGCGCTGGGTATGCAGTTACAGTTGCATGGCTATACTCAATCCCGACTCTTGCGTCCTCGTTCGCGCACTTTGGCAACGTGAGCAACCCATGTGCGAGTAACCAATCCGAGTGAAGCCTTGGGTTACGGCAGAAAGAGAGGGAGCTTCGGTGGGGCCACTCCGACTTATTCGGTTTAAGGGCTCACTGAAGTCTGTAGCGTTTGTTCACCAGTAGGTGCGGCTACAAGCGGGTGTCTGCTTGGAGCAAGCGGCTCGCTTATAAACGTGTATTTGGGGCCCGCCACGTAAAAACCACTTCCAGTGAAGAAGCAAGGCGAAGCCTCTACGTAATTCACGTAGATATATCAATAAAAATTAAAAGCCAGGTTTCCTGCAAATACATTAGAATTTACAAACGAATTTCACTACTAATTGCCTACTTTGCGTATTTTTCTACTACCATTTTCGCACCAAGAGACTTCATTCTTCCCCTTTCTCCGTCCTTCGTAAATGCAACCTTTTGTAAGGGAGTGTCAAACCGCAGCTGTCAATAATTATCTAACCTTGTATTATTGAATCATGGGGCAAGGCAAGCAATGTATGGGGCCTTGCGACGTCTACTACAGCTGTCATGTAAAGGAGAGCAAATTCGGAGTTGGATTTGTGGTGGGAGAGAGACTCCGTCGCCGAGTACTGTCGTTCACCCCGGTGGATGAGCGTCTAGCCACAATCCGCATCAAAGCGAGATTCTTCAACATCTCGCTCATCTGCGCCCATGCCCCGACGGAAGAGGGGGATGAGGCGTCCAAGGATATCTTCTATAAGCGCTTGGAGCGCACGTACGAGCCCTGCCCCCGTCATGATATCAAAATCATGCTTGGCGACCTCAATGCTAGGGTGAGAAAGGAAGGGATCTTTGGAGCCACCGTCGGAAAATTCAGCCTCCACGACGAAACGTCCGACAACGGATTCAGGTTGATCGACTGGCATTTCTTGAGGCGAAGGAATACACTACCCATGCCCCACGCGGGGTGGGGACAGGTTCTGGATATAATTTTTGCTGAGCTTTTACTTGTCAAACAGACTTGGAAATATAAACTTACAGAACACTACGTAATTTAGTTTATTTCATTTTGAAATAGTAGGAAAAACCAAACAACACATGTACGGGAGTATATTCCTTTTAAGGATAATGTTAATTGTAGACTGCGGTTGTTTATGCAGAAAACGAAGCCTTGACTGTGTACCATTTAACTATAAGCAAAACAAATAAATTTGTGTTACATTTTGTTTATAGTTATGGGTTACATATTTTTAGGCTTCGTTTTTTGCATAAACATCCGCAGTCTAGTTATTTGTCTACAAAAAATACCTTTACATTGATATTAACCAATATGAGAATTCGCCCATGAAAATCTCAGTAGGAATGAGTGAGCGATAGTCAATAATGTATTCGCATTTACCTGCAAGTCCTTTGCAATTATCAAACGTCAATTAAGGGTCAAATTAATGACTAAACTGACCCCACGTAAGCCGCATACATACCTCGTTCAAAAGAATATGCCATACACAGGCAGCACGCCCCGTTTATCCATTATTAGTATTGTTTGTAAGTGCGTTGGACAACCACTAAAGAACTAGAGAGACCAAGATAGCAACCATCCTGTTTTTTTAATTTCACTCTCACCCGCTTCACCGGCCAATGCAGGTGGAAGTGATCTTTAGCTGCCTTGTATGACTCGCTTTTATTTTTGCCTGCACTCGCTAAAGACTTTGTGACTGAAAAATAAAAAACAAAAGCGAAATGAAAAACAAATTAACAATAAGCTGGGAGGATATGTAAGAGCCTTTGAAACGCGCGACCCGGTCGCCACTGCTGCCTCGTAAATTATATGTTCGGTGTTTGTTTGAAGGCGGCATTAGCGTAGCAATTTGGTTGACTGATGTTGGCGGTAGTGCCGGTGGTGGCGGATGACGGCGGCAGTGTTGTAATGCTGTATTATAATTTATTTAGTAGCTGCACTGATGGCAGTGGTTGGCTACCGGCTACGCACAGCAGGGTTGCACAGCTAAGCGAGCAGTCGACAGGCGGTAGGCGAAAGAGAGGGTTAAGTGCAATGTTACAAGTTTGCTAAATTACTATAAATGATATAGTTGTTATACAGTTGATTGCTGGTGTTATTGTTGCATTATGCTTATTGTAATTTTCGCTTAATTGAAACATTAAAATGTGATAAATGTAGAGGAGTTTGAGGCTACACAATTACGCGTGCTGCCAACTGATTATTTTTTAGTAGAACGTTGAGCAATGCTGTTGGGTAAAACTACCTATCCCCACAACAAGTACGAAAAGTGTGTGCTCCTTTTATCATACTGATACCGAGCATTAAAAGCTCAGTTAGTCTAGACTTAATTTCCGAAACTTACCTTAATATTTTGGCCAACCTGCTATACCTATGAGAAACTGTGTTGGCGGTTAGTTAAACCTTAACTTACCATAACCAACTTAAGAACCTGTAGTTATTATATTCTTAAATTACGGCCTTACGGAAATTGAGAGCGCTGAGAGAATCAGGCTTGCCAGATTTTCGCTTTTGTATTTCTCAAAAATTAATGAACGCAAACATATCGTCACTAGACACGAATAAAGGCGCGCTAGTGTTTCGACGGCGAAAAAAGACGCATAAGCATTAGATATCGCGAACGTTAGCAGAAGGAGTTTATACTACTAAAGATATATTACCAGAAAATACTGAAAATTCGCTTCAGATAATATGCTCTATAGTACATTTATGCAAGATTTTTGTACAGTATGTAATAAATAAATAAACTTTTTAAAGTTTTATAAATTGCACTTTATTTACATAAAGTTAACAAAGATTTCAAAAAAGGGGGAGGTTACCAATTCGTCGGAATATTTTTTCTTTTTTTTTTGGGAACCGATTTCAATAACTCTTTTTATCGGAAATATGGTACCTTCCTCAAAAGTCGTCCAGTAATTTGGTTTAGTTGGAAAAAATATTCTCGGACAATATTAAAGGTGGTGGAGACTAGCTCTGTTAGAGAAAAAGAAGCAAAGGAGAAAAGAGTAGGGTGCAAAGCGTGGATGACAAAAAAAATATTTAACTTGGAAAAACCCAAAACGTTCAACGTAGCGCAGCCCAGAAAGTTGGTATGAGAATTTAAGCTTTCTAAGAACTTACCATATAACATCCAAACCAAAATACTATATATCTGCCTACGAAAAAAAATGAAATTGGACTTCACAAACATCCGAAATTCACATTATTTGAATGAAGATTTTTTGAAGTAAGAAATAAGGACAGTATTTGTCTTTCATTTTTATTCAATACGCAACAGTTACCCGCCTTATGCTCTGATTATGGCAACTTAACGTAACTTACGGCTCTCTCTTAAAACTTCTTCTAAATTGGTGTTGCTTATAATTGAACAGCCGAAACTTAACGGAACTTAATGCCACATCGAAATCTGTTTCATTTTGATTCTCTAAGTTCTACGTTCCGCTAAGTTATGTTAAGTTGCCATGATCAGGTTTTTAGACATCTTAAAACTAGCTCTGATCCAATACTTTTCGTGTTAAATCCTGTAAAAAGGTCTAACAGTAAAATTACTCTCTGAAGTGAGAGTAAAAAGTGAGTTACAACAAAAAGTACGGGAACAAAAAAAAGCATTATTCCTGTAAAAACGTCAACCAGTGATCGCTTGTCACTTTTCATGATTTTACCAGAAGAAAAAGTTCGGTTAAAATCTTGCAACTTCATTCTCTACACAACTCTCCAAAAATCCCTCTCCTTTACAGGATTTTGGAGTACGAGATCATTTTTCCTGTAACTTTCTGCAAGTTTGTGTAAAAACTTTTAAGTTCATGGAGTACTGTATCAGAACCACTATTTACTTATATACATATAAAAGAATCTAACTAAATAAATTTGAGAAAACGCTAAGAAAGAAGCTAGAAGCTGAACAGGAATATTTCCGGCTAAACTAAACTGGCAACACTGACATTGACTCATGGTTAGTAGTTAGAAATATCAGCTCTGATCCAGCACTTTTCGTGAAAAATCCCATGATAAAAATATAGTAAGGTAGAGCCGCTGAGAGTCACTTTTAAAATTCTTGACGTTTCCAAACAATTTAATTTTTAAATGTACTCACAAACTCACACACACATTTTCATTTTCAATCTCAAGCAACAACAATTTCGAATAATTTCATTTTATTATTTTCACTTTTATAAGATTTTAAAATGTTGGCAAACTTCAAAAAAAATCATGGCCGACAAATTGAGAGAACGGTTCTACCTTGCTATATTTTTATCATGAAAAATCCTGTAAAACTGTCAAACAGCAAAATTACTCTATGAAGTGAGAGTAAAAAGTGAGTAACAACAAAAAGTACGGGAACAAAAAATTCATTTTTCCTGTAAAAACGTCAACCAGTGATTGCTTGACACTTTTCATGATTTTACCAGAAGAAAAAGTTCGGGTAAAATCTTGCAAGTTCATTCTCTACACAACTCTCCAAAAGTCATTTACAGGATTTTGGAGGATTTTGGAGTACGGGAACATTTTTCCTGCAACTTCCTGCAAGTTCGTGTAAAATCCTGTAAGTTCATGGAGTACTGGATCAGAGCTATCTTCAAAGCTGGTTAACGTCTTTACGGCTTCCAATTCAATTGTGGAAATGTACAACAAAAGTTGTTCGGGCAATATTCCAAATTTTTCTTTTATTTTATTCGTTCTTTTCTAAATATATATTCCCACTAGCTTCCCTTTGTGTTACTCCCTGGCAGTAAAATATATTATTATTATTTTTTTTATTAAAATAGACTGTTTGGCCAGAAACGTGAGTGAAAAGAGGGGTACCGTATTTCATTATTCGTGCGGGCGTTCAATAACCGGATCTAAATAAAATGTACCGGTCGTAATTACTATGCTGTACTAAAATGCATTCTTTGTACGAGTATTTGTTTTATTTCAAATTAGGGCTGGTTTAAGCGGAGAGGGCAGTTTGCTATCCTTAATCGGTACAATTTCTGGCATGGTCGATTGTGCAGGACTATAATACTTTTTAACCGACTTCAAAAGGAGGAGATTATGAATTCCTCGGAATATTTTTTTTATGTATGTTACCGCATAACTTTGCACCACGTCAATCGATTTTGGAAATTCTTTTTGGAAATCTGGTTCAGATCCGATCATTGGATCATGCAAAAATTAACGGTACTCCTAAATTTTTATAAGAGATTTCAAGTCGGTTTTGTTTTTTGCTTAAAAATTACTTGTTTGTTTAACCATTTTCCCCTGTAACTCTCAAGATTTTCAATTCCTTAACCAACTCTCACTATGCAGATTAATTTAGCTGAATTTAATTTATTAACATCAATGTAAAGTTATCACCAACATTCACGAAGAGCGTCACTCAAAAGTGGCTTCTTCCGTTTTCAATAATCAAGACAGCAGACGCTTCGCGCACACCTGCTTAAACGCTCAGTTTTCTGTATAATTAATCAAAGTATTTATTTACTTGTCGTTAGGTGTCAGTGCCGGATTTTCAAAGACTTATGTACACAGGCATATACGTATGTATGTACTTTTCCTATTTTCCTTTTGTCCTTGTGTACAGGTATTTCATTCCTTTCTTGATGTCTTAATTCTTATAATAAATTGAAAATAAATTTTGAAGGTATGTTGCCACTGTTCCACCCTCCTACTGTTGGCTTGTTTGGTTCCGTATCCCAGGCAACCCTTTTCCCGTTGTGCAAATGTGACGTTTGTTGTGTGCTTATGTGACGTCTACATACGGTTTATTGATAGCTCTCAGCAGGGTTCCATACATTGCAATTTTCACTGATGTGACTACGACCATGCCCATTCTTTTTTGAATAACTTGCGTGATTTTGCGTTTCGAAGTTTAACGTGAAATTATTTTTCAATTAGCAGAATTGTATGATATTTTATGTTTATGACATGTTGTGACATCTCTTTTGTGCTTAATTTATTTCCAAGTGGCAAGCAAAGCGAAAGTTTTGAAACATAAAATCCATGTAAGTGAAATTATAAAGTAAATATAAAAGTATTAACATAAAACTCACGCTCTTAAAGCTCAATTATGCAAGACTTAGACTTCACTTGACTTGAAAATTGTATATCTGGCAAATGAGCAGCGCGTGTATGTAGTTACCCAAAAAAATAACTTCACTTAGAAACTTGGAGAACTATAGATGTTTGATTTCTAATTTAAATTTCTAAGTGCAAAGAGAGCCGTGAGAGAATCATGCTGCCACATCATTTTTTCACAAGAATGAAAGAATACAAGATTGCGCCGATCAGAGAGGATTTTTGATAATAACTTTTGTGTGACGTCACACTGGTGCAATTGCGAGAGAGAAATGCCAAAACGTGAGCAATAATGGAAGAAGAAGAAAAAATTTTGCAAGGAAAACGTAAACAAGTTGCACAAGTGTGACGTCATGCAAACAACGATTCCGTCAAATTCGTTAAGAGAGGAATAGCGGTCCAAGATCGGCGCAACCTTTGTATTCTCTCAATCGTGATTTTTTCGTATATTTTTAATAAAATTCCTCCAAACATGCCAAAGAAATATGATTTTTTGTATAAATGAAATTCATCTGGCAATCGAAAAACAAACTTTCAAATAAAGACAGAAAGTAAAATAAAAACAATCACAATTTGATTCGCTTGAATGCATTTATTTCAATTGTAATTTTTATTCAATTTTGCCCCAAACAAATTAAACGTTTAAGATTTTTCGTGTACAAATACAAAAGCTGAGGATAAAGAAAACGAGAAAAGGTAGTAGATGACACGGAGAGTAATCGTTTCTAAGTTTCTAGGTAAGTCAAGTCAAATCTAAGTCTTGAGATTTAGTTAAATACATAGGATTCCGATTTGTTTAAGCGACTTATGCATTTCCCGCAGAAACAAAGAACAGCGAACACACACACGCACTTGTATTGCACTCCCGCCCAAAACCAAGTGCAGCGAATAAACACACGCACTTATGTTTATAAATAATTCGCTCGTTCTTCATTGGGTATGCATTTTTTTATGCACTTCTCAACTGCCGCAGAACAAAACCTACTAAAGTAGTTAATTGCCGGTACCCCAAATAATGCTCAACAATCCCGCTTGATGCATCACCACTCCTCCGGAGTGGTTTTAAACAGCAAAGGCCAAGGCGCTACAAGCTGTAGGGGCTCTGTATGACTTTCAGCATACAGAGGTGGTACCAGAGTTACCATTGGCCACAGCGCCTACCCAATTTTTGAACTTGAATAAATAACCGATGCTCAACCCTCCCGCTTGACGCACCCCCCAAAAACTCGTATAGAGTTTAAGCGGCAAAGCCACAGCGCTACGAGCCGTAGGGACTCTGCATGACTGCAGAGGTGGTAACTGATGGATATCATTGGCTCCGACACATACCCAAAACATTTTTACTTTAATAAATTTTTATGAAAATACATTTATCCTGGTCCTGCCTTCACACTGAGTAATTCGCAATTCTAAATTTTTATCTTTTTGGGTTAAATTATCATATTTTAAAGTGAAAAAAAACTTCAATGTTTTTTATTTAAATAGGTTTTCACTGACAGCAAATTTGAACTTAAAAACCTAAGACTTCTCCTTATTTGGCCCTGTAACTGCTTAAGCGATTTCGGTCGAGTTCAGCAAAGCACGCCAGTCGTTTCTCTTCTGTGCCAACTGACGCCAGTTGGAAACACCAAGTGAAGCCAAGTCCTTCTCCACCTGATCTTTCCACCACAGTGGGGCCTCCCTCTTGCTTTTCTACTACCAGCGGGTTCCGAGTTCAACACTTTCAAAGCTGAAGCGTCGGTATCCATTGGAACGACATGACCAAGCCAACGGAGCCGCTGTATTTTAATTCGCTGCTTTATGTCCATGTCGTTGTAAAGCTCATACAGCCCATCCTTCCATCGTCTACCGAACTCGGTGTCGCCGACGCGTAAAGGCCCGTAAATCCTCGGCAGAGTCCTTCTCTGGAACAATCCAAGAGCCGCCTCATCGGATGTTGTCACTGTCCATGGTTCTGCGCCACATACCACTATGGGCATGATGAGTGACTTATACGAGTGTGGTTTTCGTACGTCGAGAGAGCACTTTACTCCTGAATTGCCTACTCAGCCCAAGTAGTATTTGTTGGCAAGAGTGATTCTGCGTTGGATTTCAATGCCGACATTATTATCGGTGTTAATGCTGGTTCCCAAGCAAACGAATTCTCTACTTTATCGAAATTATAATTGTCAACAGTAACGTGGGTGCGAAGGCGTGGGTGTGCTGACTGTTTGTTTGTTGACCGGAGATAATTCGTCTTGTCCTCGTTTACCACCAGACCCATTCGCTTTTCTACTTGGAAAGGCCGAATAGACTTCCCGGTTTTGTTACCGATGATGTCGATGTCATCGGCATAAGCCAGAAATTGAACGCTCTTTTAGTAAGTCGTTCCAGAGCACTTCAGTTCTGCAGCTCTTATTATCTTCTCCAACATCAGATTAACAAAGTTACATGAATGGAAGTCGGCCTCTCTTAAATCCCGGCTGGTAGTATTGCCCAACGTCATTTTACACAGCCGTATGAATTTTGAGGGGATGCTAAATTTAGACATAGCGGCGTATAGACAACTCCTTTTAGTGCTGTCGAAAGCGGCTTTAAAGTCGACAAATAGATGGTGAGTGTCGTTCCTTTTCTCGAGGGTCTTTTCCGAGATTTGGCGTATTGAGAATACCTGGTCTATGTTGGATATGCCAGGTCTAAAAAAACCTAAGACGCCCCTATTAAAATTTGCTGCATTCAAGTTGAAAACGCTACATGAAATATTCGTTTTGATTGTATTGAATTGAATTTAATAAATCAACATGCAATGCAGAATATTAATAATTAGGAATATAGTAACAAATCCAAATTAACTTCAATCATATGTACCATCAGCTTATAAATAAACATACATATGCCATGACGTGTATCACTATTAATTTTTTTTTCCTTTCATACTGCAGATATATGTATTACTTTTTATATTAGCCTAGGTCCCCGGATTAGTATTCTTATTCGTGTTCGTGCTCGTCTTCTCATTATCTTCGTCTTCGGATTTGTGCATAAGTTAGCTAAGACTTCTGAAAGAACTGGCAAACCTCTTAAATATAGTTAGAAAATAAACAAATCTCTTGCGTCTGATATTAATATAATTTAGTTAAATTTGATTTTTAAAAATACGAGACAACGCTCCTAAATACAGTTCTGAATTGCATTAAGCCTTTTTGAACCCATTTCATTTGATACCCATATTTCTAATAATTGCTTTAATTTATTAAATAATTTGAGTTCTAAATATTCAAAATAACGGTATCTTACCACCAGCTTTTCATGTCATATTTTAATATTTTATCTAGCTTATGCATACTTTAAATAAATTCTAATTTAAAACGGGTGGTAGCCTTATTTTAAATATTTATAAAAACCAAAACCTTATTAAACCTTTTTTGCCTGACACACGTATTGCAATACATATTTAAATTGTGTATTTAATTCCTTTTATTCAAGTTAAATTTAGTTTCTAAAACATATGGCAACCCTCTTAAATATAGTTCAGAAAAAAGCATATTTAACCCATGCCACCCATAGTTTAATAATTTATTTGACTTATTAAATAATTTGATTATAACTTTTTACACAAGTGGAAACCCTCTTCAATGTTATAAATCAGTGATGGACAGCGCGGGCAGAGCTCCATAAGCAAGTGCAAAAGTTTTGCACTACTTTGTTTGACGCCTATATATCATATAATTTAATTTAACTCGACTTTTCAAACAGATGGCGATCCTGATCAAGATATTTTTACACCAAAACCTCGTTAAACCGGTTTCGTCTGACACTTTATTGTGGTACATATTTAAATTATTAATACTCTTAATTGAAATTGAATTTAATTATAAAATCAGGTGGCAACCCTCCTACATGCAGTGTGTAAATAAAGTTTCTTTAAAGCAATTTTGTTTATATTCATACTGAGTAATTTATTTAATCTATTGCTTATATTGAAACTAACTTGTAACAAGGTGGCAACCGCAAAATATTTTCTTACCACATCCTCTTTCGTCTGACATCCATAACAAGATATACATCCCAATTTTTCTCCTACATATAATTGAGAAATAAAGCCTTTTCAAACCCATTTCGAATGATACTCATAGTGAAGTAATTGATTTAACTTAAAAATAATTTGAATTAAATTTGTTTATCAGGTGGTCACTCTTTTTGAAACAATATGAAGTTATTGCACATCCACAGGCCAACACCTTTAATTTGATACCTCATTTTGTAAAATGGAACGAACGGTACAGATCAGATGGGACGAAAAATTTTCGCGTATTAAATATGTAAATATTCATATTTATGTACATACAAACGTAACTAAAAGAAAAAAAGATCCCCATTAACTGCAACCAACATACATTCCCAGCAATCGCAATGGAGCATGCGACTAATACCACTTTTGATCTCTTTATATGGAATGAACTGATCGCTTTTGTTCGAGCATGTCCTATGAGGAGACTAATTGTTCACCTTTATACCCGAACGATATAAAAAGCGACTAGCGAATGGAGGTCAATTAGGCTCAACTCATACCTTATGGGTATAATTGGAGATCTATTAGTCCCCAACTCATCTCTAACGGATACTATTAACGATTTGATGATATGTACGCACTTAGTCAATGAAACTTCATGTGCGGCGTTGGCTCGCAGAGAGAGTATTCGACTAACAAAACTGAGCACCCCGGTTCGAATATCAGCTGGCCCAAATTTTTATTTTTATTTTTTAAAAGTGACTAGTCGCTTTTTATACCCGTTCGGGTATAAAGGTGAACAATCAGTCTCTTCATAGGACATGCTCGAACAAAAGCGAACAGTTCATTCCATATAAAGAGATCAAAAGTGGTATTAGTCGCATGCTCCTTTGCGATTGCTCCCGGAGTCATCCCGGATTAGTCCCATTTTTTGCAGGGAGGAGACTAGTTGGGAATAATTAATACCCAATTGTAACCGATGGAGAGTAATCTCTGAATACTCTCTTTAGATACTAGTCGCACAATTTTTTGCAGGGTATGTACGTGGGTATGTATGTATTTGCATACATACGCTGCGATTAGGTTATACATATTGCGCCATCTGTAGCTCAAAAATCGAAATATGTACCAACATACACATACTTTTTGTCTCCTTCTCTCACTTCCAGCGCACGCAATTGCTTTTTAAAACGATGACAAAGTTATTTTGTATGGAAAATCATTTATGCCCATATATGAATAAAAAAAACATATTTAGAAGGTATCAACCAATACCTCCCATATACCAAACGAAACGAAAACTCTAGAATTTTTTATTAAAGAAAACAAAACCAAAATCATTCGAGCGGTTTTCGAGCCTTTTGGTAATAAAAAAAGTTTGATAATTTTTTCAAATATTTTTTTTTAAATTTATACAAAATATGTGCAGGATATTTCTATTGCTCCAAAGAACCTATATCCCGAAAATGAATGTTATATCTGCAAATCATAAGTTGCTAGAGCACTTTAAAGCCTCAAAATTTACGCCAAATTAAGCCAATATTTACCGTTTTTTATACGACAGAAACCGAGCCTCCATATCGAAACGTAAGACGTATTTTACGTCAACAACTCTTAACGCCCTCACAACAGTGAATGCTTAAAACCAGTATACAATTATTTACTGCCGTTTAAATAAAAATCTTATAAAAATATACATATGTATATCAGATGCCTTATTTTCTCCATACATTTTGCCAAAGAATTTCCGATCCTCCCTCCGGCAGCAGAATATGAAAATAGGACGCTAAGAACTTAACAAAATTAAAAAAAAATATTCACTATTGCAATAACTGGATGAGCTACTCCGAAATACGTGATTTATAAGACTGGTTGGTTGTATTAAAAAACTAAGTACGCCATTCGCTTTAGCGGCTTATTCTTCATGAGGTGAGTTTTTTTGTGCAAGATGAATGCTTTTTCATATAAGAACCTAAACCTACAGCAAAACAGTCTTNGATCGATTTTTTTAAATCTAACTTCATAAAGTTCTTTAAAAATATTTTGTAAATGAGGCCATAAGAGCTTAGGGGGAGAGTTACAACACAAAAATACATTTAAGGCGCAGCGAAGCACGCCGGGTAATTGCTAGTATATGATATATATGAAAATACGACGCTAAGAACTTAACAAAATTAAAAAAAAATATCACTATTGCAAAAACTGGATGAGCTACTCCGAAATCCGTGATTTATAAGACTGGTTGGTTGTATTAAAAAACTAAGTACGCCATTCGCTTTAGCGGCTTATTCTTAATGAGGTGGATTTTTTTACGCAAGATGAATGTTTTTTCATATAAGAACCTAAACCTACAGCGAAACAGTCTTATAAATCACGCATTTCGGAGTAGCCCATCCAGTTTTCGCAATAATTAATATTTTTTTAATTTTCTTAGGATCGTAGCATCCTATTTTCATATTCTGCTGCCGGAGGGAGAGTCTGCAATACTTTAGCAAAATGTATGGAAAAAATAAAGCATCTGATATACATACATATCTATATTTTTACAAGGTGTTTATTTAAGCGGCGGTAAATAATTTTATATTGGTTTTATGCATTCGCTGTTTTTGTGAGGGCGTTTAAAATTTTTTACGTAGAATACGTCTGCAAAATAAGGCATCTAATGTACATATGTATGTATGTATGTATATAACTTTTTTTCCTGAATAACCCAAAACAACATAATTCAAATATCACGGTCACAATAAAAGTCATTAACAAAATTCATTCGTGCAAATTTACTTCATACTGAAGAGTTTCAGCTACTTAATATGATATAAATTAATGTATTCTTAAAAGCGCATTTTAATTCAAAACCTCAGTAATACTTGTAATTTGTTTTCTCTTGCAGAATCTAATCAACTGATGGGAGCCACAGACTGGACCACTGGCTATGCATCGACCAGCCCAGGCGCCTACAGCGGCTATCGTACGCATCCCAATTCATACCAGTACCCACATCCAACACAGCCCGCTGCCGCCACCACGAATCTATCCCACTATGGCTATGACACTAGTGTGCCTCCTCCACTGGCTGTGGAACATCCCAACCTACATGTACCCAGCATGCTCACCGACATGTCAGCGCTATGCCCTACCAGCGATTATTCGCACAGCGGCATGACAGCGTCCGCCAGCTCTTTTGTACCCCATGCTCAGGCGCCCATTTGTAGCCCCACGCATTACGGTGGCTGCAAATCGGAAATGGAGTCACTCAATCCCACCTACTCATCGTACAATAGTTTCGCCAACGGTTACAGCAACTACAACTATAGTAGTTGTGCAGCACAAGGAGCCGCGTACCCGGGGCAGACGCCACACACAATGGTACTTTATCCACAACTCTATTCCACAGTTAACCAAAACCAAATTCATGTGCATGTCCATGAAAATTCGCTAACCATCAGCTCGCTGGCTGGCTGTCGGCCGAGCATTGAGATAGGGATCGGCACCTCAGATCACGAAACGATGGGAGCGCAAGGATCCTCACAGGCATTGCACGATGGTCAAATGGGAAATGCGAATAATAGTGGTGGAGGTGGAGGTAGTGCCACAGCAGCTGGCGTTAACAGTGCTGCCGCTACGGCCACACCTGGCGAACATTCACTGCAGCACCAGCACCCGCAACAACAGCAGCAGCAGCAATCGCAAGTACAACAGCAAACACAACAGGGGCATTTGGAGGTGGCACAAGGAGACGCGAATGTGCCTGGTGAACAACACAGTGGAGCGCGTGCAGAAGATGTGGGAGACATGGGTAATGTATGGCGCCCATATTGACCGGGCGCAGACGAATTTGGCAAAGCTATACAGGCAAGTGGCGGTTGTGCAACCGTAAGGAAATATTTATTAGCACATTGAACTGAGCTGGAAACTTAAATCCGGAGGAGGTGAAAATTTATTACATACATAAATTTTACATAAACATTTTATGTGTATGATTATGAAAATATATAATAGAATTAAAATAAATTGTTTATGAATATTTAGTTAGTTTGTAATCTCCCTCCTAGAAACAACTGGTTCTAAATTTTTAGTTTGCATAGTAGAAATAAGTAAATAAATAATTCGGAGATTTATACCTAGTTTAATCGCACCAGTCTCTGGGAATCAGATTTGAACCGTTTTAAAGTAGTGCTTAAGTAGCGTATCTAAGGTTACTTTCTATGCTCTGCTGAAACGATTTTCCATTTGCCATAGTCATGGAGAGCATTCGTACTTTAGATGGACAGTACTTTTTTAAGGTTCATTTACTTGTCTTTAAAAAAATTTGTTTTGTCCTTTATTGCAAAATACGTTCTTTGAAAATGTTTCTTTTAATATGTATAACACGCCCTTATTATACATAAATTAATGTATTTTAAAAACTGTGTCCTTTTGGTTGGTTTTCAAATTTGTATGCTTTAAATAAGCTGGATTCACATGATCAAGATGAGTTGCTATCGCTCCATAATCTATAAACAAAAGTTCAAACAGCCACGGTTACCGATCAAAACTTTTGTGGACTTCAATTAAACGTCTGTCTTTACACAAAAAAAAAATATTAAATATAATACTCTTACCATTGACTCATAAAAAGTGTACATACATAAATAAATACATATTAACTAATTTTTTAACGGTAATTCAATCGTCCATAAAAAAGAGTTGATGTACAATTATGAGTAAGTACTTAAACAAGTACTTACCGAAATATTTACAATACAAATTTTCAATAATTTTGTTATTTAGGTTAAAAACGTATATATCTCCATACACACATATATGTAAGTGTTTATTCATAAATATTAGTACAACTTAATTTACAACAATTTAATAAAAAGTACATAGTACATATTTCAATTAATTTAAATATGTTTAATTAGAAATATAAAAGAATCCAATAAATAAATATTGAATATGAACAAGAATTTACATTTCCTATTGCTTATTTATAGGGGGAAAAAATACTGTCACAATACCCAATTTTTGAAAAGACTCGTTTGAAGTTTTCAATTCTAAGGTTCCATAAAGCTCCCACCTTGGCAGAAACTGAATTCAATATTTTAATTTTTAAAATTTTAAGGGCAATCTATGACTAAGATGTTGTGGGATCTGGTCGAGGAGAGCGGAAACATCGCCTATCCCGTAACAAAAAACATGTAGGAAAGTCTAAGTACGTGCCAAGGATGCCAACTCTACTCTCTCTCTAATTCTCTCAAATTTCTTAAAAAATTCCCCTATCTTCCATGGTATTCCCCCAAAATAACTTTTACTATTTAAGGCACTTCATTCTTATTTTTTAAAAAACAAATATCATTAATTATTATGAGAAAACAAGTACAGTCTTTTTTAATAATTTATAAAACTAATACTTCTGACAATTTTTAATCAAGTATATCTATCTTATATGTATATCGGGCATAGATGGACTTTGGATCATATAATACTTGGTGAAATTTTTGTAATTATTACTATTTTTCTTAATAGTTGTTTTTGTCACGCTGTTTTACGACAGCACCACAATCTCTACGAAGTGTATAAAGTTAGCGAAACAACATCAAGCAAAAAATGTGGCATATACCCATGAATTTGCCGTTTTTTGCCGTTAATTAGTTGTGCAAAAAATAATTTTGTCGCTCTGGTATTTTTTTAGATATAAGGTGTTTTGCTAACTTTATATCGAATTCTACGCAAAAATACTGTGGACGCAAGTGAAAATTGTGATTTTTGGCGATTTTTCAAAGGGGTCCCTGGGACCCATAGGGCGCCTAGGTGGGAGGTGGAGGTGCCACGCCCACTCCCCCTTCGCTCACCGCCTCTTCAATGACCGCCCTTATAGGAAAGAATTCCAGACTCTTCCTGAATGTATGGCCATTTTTTTGAAATTAAACCTTATAAATAATATAATCGCTAGCTTAGAAAGAAAAGTTGCTAAGTCCCATTTAAAAAATTTTACAGGAGAGGAAAAAATCTTCCTATAGCCATTTTCTTTAACTATTTCGCAAGACTTTGAATCAAACATTTTGCGCGTTTAAAGCACAGCAAAACTCCATAAGAATCAGAAGGATTCGATATTTATTAAAAGATGTCGTATTATTTTCGCCTTATCGGATTTGTGGTGCTTCTTTTGGACTTAGCAAATTTTCCTTTTATTGCTTATGAAGAGGAAAAAATAAAACAAGTACCTTTATAATTTTCGAAACAACGCGTATTCAATTTCTCTAGCCTCCTANACTTTGAATCAAACATTTTGCGCGTTTAAAGCACAGCAAAACTCCATAAGAATCAGAAGGATTCGATATTTATTAAAAGATGTCGTATTATTTTCGCCTTATCGGATTTGTGGTGCTTCTTTTGGACTTAGCAAATTTTCCTTTTATTGCTTATGAAGAGGAAAAAATAAAACAAGTACCTTTATAATTTTCGAAACGATGCGTATTAAATTTCTCTAGCCTCCTATATCAAAATATGAGTTTTCATATAAAGTGGACTTAGCAACTTTTCACTCTAAGCTAGCGTAATACTTTTCTGATTTTTATATCCGACCGCCCTGCACCTACCATGCTACGGCCATGCTTACACTTTATCACTATCACATACTACGTTTATACGCACGTATTATTTGCAAATAACAATTTGCAAAATAGTGAACTTTGCCGTATAAACGCTGAGTTATTTTTTTATTTGCAAATAACTAAATCACGCAAATAAGTATTGATTAGTGGTACTATTTATCTGCAAATAAGCGCAAGACGCCGCCATTCTTAGGTTTATTTTCTTTTTCGATGGTCATCTTAATGCCTTTTTATAATCAAGACGTTGCCATTTTTAACTTTATTTTCTTTTTCGATGGTCACATTATTGCCTTTTTATAATAAGCCAATATTAAAAAAGAATTTTTCACCATCGAATAAACAGTGAGTTAAGTATTTGCAAATTATTTTTATTTGCAAATAGCTTACGTATAAACATAGTAACACTTAACTTTGCTTACCAAGGGCCGGTTGTTCAATGTCTGATTAACACAAATCGGAGGTAGAAGCACCGGTTAGATACAACGACTGCTTTATCGATCACATGTTATATGCATGATGTCGAAATCGTCGATAATGATGTTTAACAGGCAAGTAGTGATAACCAGACATTGAACAACCGGCCCTAAGTAGTGTTTGCCACAATATGAATGGCAAAGTACAGGGCCTAAAATAATAACTGTCCCACAGGTTTTTTGAAAAATAAAAGGGTTCTTTATAGATTTTGTTAAACACAGTTTTGGGAGATAAGTACATGCGGCACACACCTCTTTTTCAGGTGTATTTTTTCTTAGATTTTGTATAAAGAAAAAAAAACTGTATAGGGTTGGTGGAATGAGTTCCCTTCCAGTGGGAGGAAATTAGCCTATGGTTACAGAAGATATGTAATAAAGTAACCGACGAAGACTTGCGTGCCGCTTGCGCTTTTCTTCCAAACACCCTGGTAAACCCAAATGAGGGTTAAATTTAAGACCTATACAATAACGACTTTTTTTACTTGCGCATTGCTCTCCAAATGTTTATCACCGGTAAACCCAAATGAAGGTTAAAATTTAAAAACAAATTAATAAATTTGAAGTAAAATCTGTGGATAGTTAACAATGGACTAATTTTTTCGCAAAATCTATAAAGACCAATTTTATTTTTCAAGAAAAACTGTACAACAGTTATTATTTTACACCCTGTATATGATAAAATATTAATAGCTGGAAAAAGGAGAACAAAAGAAGTACAAAACTAATAAAGGAGTACATTTCCAGATATTTTTTTGGGAGTACATTGCAATAAAAAGGAGTACGTTTACTCCCAAAAGCAGTACGTCTGGCAACCCTATGTGTGGATCCATACGCCAAAGTGCAAGTTTGAAGTAGCAAGTCCGTTGAATTTTGGCAACGTTTTTGTTCGCGCGTATTCTTCCATACAAAGGATGTTTGCCAATTTTTTTGTATGGAGAGAATGAGCAATACCTTCCACAAAAAAAATTTACCAAAAATCAACGGTAAGTCCAAGCTACTTAAAATTTGCAGTTTATATTGAATGGGCTATAAAATTGCATACCCGGAATGTTTCTAAGAAATCGAAACTAAAAGCTCAAAGTTTTAATGAAGCTTTGTCGAACTGTGATAATTTTTGTACAACGTTTGAAATTTTGACTGCATGGTCTTTGTTAAATAACGGCCTACACTTTCATAAAAAATAATAAACATTACATAATCGAAAGGTAATAGCCAAAGAATGTTAAAATTTCTCTTCCCTGTTTATATCGTTGCCACCGTATCTACAGCTTATATTTTGCATATCCATGCATTTTTGAGGGAATAAGTATTTGACTAAACTCAAGTTAGAATCGTTTCTTAAAAAAAAAAAATTTAACAAAAGCAGAATAAAACATAACCAAAGATGATGTATGTTTATGGCTTCTTTGTGATAACGAATGTGCTGCCACGTTTGTAAGAAAAACTGTTTTTGGGTCACAGTACAGGAAGACTCTTTTTAAATTAATAAATCGGGACATAATCAGTACAAATATGAAAATTCGGGATACGTCATAACTTTAAAAAAAAAAATTGGCGGGACAATTTTCTCAAAATCGGTGCTGTCCCGCCAAAATCGGTACGAATGGTAACCGTACATATCGTCGCTGAAATAAAGAAACAGTGTAAATTTCACATACACTACTATTCGATAATAGTGCCAATGGATGGGCAATCCTTTATCTATTAAAAAATCTTTAGTTTTCTTAAATATCTTTTTGGATCACGAACTTATTCGCGAAAAACGAAATTTTATAATAACAGTGTAGGTACTACAATTGTTTACAAATAGTGCATGGTGCACTTGCACTATTATTAAGAAAATCTCAAAGAAATTCTTGTAATATTAAAATAACGTTAGAGTATTTTACTTCATTATATTGCTGCTAACTTTCACAGGCAGCTTCAAAATGTGGATAATAGAATAGTGCAATATCAACATATGTATGTACATCAATTAATTTTTCTGAGTTTGCAACCAATATTAAATAGTGTACAATGATTTGATATAAAAATGTTCAAAGATAAAATAGTGTATAAGCAGATGCTTTCAAAAAAATTGGCTCAAATGATATTTGTAATTAAAATTCGACCGGATTTTTTTGTGAATTAACAGCTAAGGAATTAGTAAAAAGTGTGGTGTGTTTAAAATATGAATATTTTGAATAAGAGCACAATTAAAGTTTAGATTTGGTCGATTGGATTGTAAAAACTTTTAATTCGTTTTTCTCAAAACTATACTTTTCATGTTACACTACTTCATTACTCCAGCGACGATATAGGGTGAACTTGAACGGCAGAGTATTTAACATAAACAAGTAATTTTTAGCAAACAAAAACCGACTTAAAAAGCTATATATATATATATTTCATCACCAAATGCTCGGATCTAAACTAGATTAGTATGGGAACACCTCTGAGACACTACCTTACCGATGCAAAAAGAATTATCGAAATCGCTTCACGTGGTCCAAAGTTATGCGGTAACATACATAAAAAACAAAAAAAAAAATATTCCGACGAACTGATAACCTCCTCGTTTTTTGGAAGTCGGTTAAAGATTCAAATTTAAAATTTGTTTAATGATTGATTTTTAAGTAGAATACAAATAATTCTTTTGAACAATGAATGAAAAGAAAGTGGGACAGCTTGTCCAGTGCTTCAGCTTTTTTTCAAGAATACCCCCACCCAGATTAAAAAATGCGTTAAATAGAAATTAATTTAGTCATATGATTTTTATACCAGTGAGATTGTAATTTGTATACATGATGAAAGAGGTTTATAGGAAAATGGCATGAGCTAAGATACCAGGGCTCGAGAAATGCATGTACTTGGATTTGGAAAGAGAAAAGTTTCAGCCACAGTTTTTGACTAAGAAATTGATCATTTTAAAATTTTACTTAATAAGGAATAAGTAAAGCCGTCTAAGTTCGGGCGAAGCTGGACTTTTAGCACAAGTGGACGGTGACGCGCCACACACTGGGGCCGCCCCATATAAGTGGGTGCTAAAAATTCTGAAATCATTTTCTTTCCATTAGACTCCCTTGAACTACTTTTAACATTAACCCATTGATGACCCAGATTTTTGTAATGTCTTATGTTAAGTTCTTCTTCTTCTTTTTCGGCGCTGTAACCGCCTAAGCGATTTTGGCCGAGTTCAGCAAAGCACGCCAGTCGTTTCTCCTCTGTGCCAACTGACGCCAATTGGAAACGCCAAGTGAAGCCAAGTCCTTCTCCACCTGATCTTTCCATCGCAGTGGGGGCCCCCCTCTTCCTCTGCTCCCACTAGCGGGCTCCGAGTTGAATACTTTCAGGGCTGGAGCGTCGGTGTCCATTCGAACGACGTGACCATGCCAGCGGAGCCACGGTATTTTAATTCGTTGCACTATGTCTATATTGTTGTAAAGCTCATACAGCTCATCGTTCCATCGTTTGCNCGGTTAAAGATTCAAATTTAAAATTTGTTTAATGATTGATTTTTAAGTAGAATACAAATAATTCTTTTGAACAATGAATGAAAAGAAAGTGGGACAGCTTGTCCAGTGCTTCAGCTTTTTTTCAAGAATACCCCCACCCAGATTAAAAAATGCGTTAAATAGAAATTAATTTAGTCATATGATTTTTATACCAGTGAGATTGTAATTTGTATACATGATGAAAGAGGTTTATAGGAAAATGGCATGAGCTAAGATACCAGGGCTCGAGAAATGCATGTACTTGGATTTGGAAAGAGAAAAGTTTCAGCCACAGTTTTTGACTAAGAAATTGATCATTTTAAAATTTTACTTAATAAGGAATAAGTAAAGCCGTCTAAGTTCGGGCGAAGCTGGACTTTTAGCACAAGTGGACGGTGACGCGCCACACACTGGGGCCGCCCCATATAAGTGGGTGCTAAAAATTCTGAAATCATTTTCTTTCCATTAGACTCCCTTGAACTACTTTTAACATTAACCCATTGATGACCCAGATTTTTGTAATGTCTTATGTTAAGTTCTTCTTCTTCTTTTTCGGCGCTGTAACCGCCTAAGCGATTTTGGCCGAGTTCAGCAAAGCACGCCAGTCGTTTCTCCTCTGTGCCAACTGACGCCAATTGGAAACGCCAAGTGAAGCCAAGTCCTTCTCCACCTGATCTTTCCATCGCAGTGGGGGCCTCCCTCTTCCTCTGCTACCACCAGCGGGTTCCGAGTTGAATACTTTCAGAGCTGGAGCGTCGGTGTCCATTCGAACGACATGACCAAGCCAGCGGAGCCGCTGTATTTTAATTCGCTGCACTATGTCCATATCGTTGTAAAGCTCATACAGCTCATCGTTCCATCGTCTGCGGTACTCGCCGTCGCCAACGCGTAAAGGCCCGTAAATCTTCCGCAAAATCTTTCTCTCAAACACTCCAAGAGCCGCCTCATCGGATGTTGTCATTGTCCATGCTTCTGCGCCATATACCAGCACGGGCATGATGAGTGACTTATAGAGCGTGGTTTTCGTACGTCGAGAGAGGACTTTACTCCTGAATTGCCTACTCAGTCCAAAGTAGCACTTGTTGGCAAGAGTGATTCTACGTTGGATTTCAATGCTGACATTATTATCGGTGTTAATGCTGGTTCCCAAGTAAACGAAATTCTCTACTTTCTCGAAATTGTAACTGTCAACAGTGACGTGGGTGCCAAGGCGCGAATGTGCTGACTGTTTGTTTGATGACAGGAGATACTTCGTCTTGTCCTCGTTTACCACCAGACCCATGCGCTTTGCTTCCCTATCCAACTTGGAAAAGGCAGAACAGACTTCGCAGTTTTTGTTACCGATGATATCGATGTCATCGGCATAAGCCAGATTGCACGCTCTTGTAGTAAATTGTTCCTGAGCGGTTCAGTTCTGCAGCTCTTATTATCTTCTCCAACATCAGATTAAAGAAGTCACATGAAAGGGAGTCGCCCTGTCTGAAACCCCGTTTTGTCGCGAACGGCTCGGAGAGGTCTTTCGCAATTCTGACGGAGCTGGTGGTGTTGCTCAACGTCATTTTACACAGCTGGAACGTAGCTTCGCCTACGCCCAATAATATATTCGACATCACCCTAGCATGCGCCTTACAACTGCACATAGGTACAAATATATAAACATACATACGAGTACATGCATACTGGTAGACGTAAACACAAACTAACATACCAACGAGACTAAAAGCACCTCTGTGTACATACATACGAATACTCGAAGCTGGCATGGTAAGCACGTACAAATTTCGCAAACGCCAACTTGGATAATCATGCGCACCAACATATGGAAGAAATTCGCTACACAAAACACATAAAGCGGAATAAGCCCACTCACTTCTCAAACAGCTTAGTAGGTATCACCAATCTGGACCGCCAGCACCGCTACCGCCCTAAGGCCGAGATTACTACCGAGGACCGCCGCCACCATCATCATCACCGCTAGGGCTCGGACCGCTGCTCTAATCACCGGGGCCGCTACTACTANAGCATGCGCCTTACAACTGCACATAGGTACAAATATATAAACATACATACGAGTACATGCATACTGGTAGACGTAAACACAAACTAACATACCAACGAGACTAAAAGCACCTCTGTGTACATACATACGAATACTCGAAGCTGGCATGGTAAGCACGTACAAATTTCGCAAACGCCAACTTGGATAATCATGCGCACCAACATATGGAAGAAATTCGCTACACAAAACACATAAAGCGGAATAAGCCCACTCACTTCTCAAACAGCTTAGTAGGTATCACCAATCTGGACCGCCAGCACCGCTACCGCCCTAAGGCCGAGATTACTACCGAGGACCGCCGCCACCATCATCATCACCGCTAGGGCTCGGACCGCTGCTCTAATCACCGGGGCCGCTACTACTACTGCCTCCCCAAGGCTGAAGCTACAACCGTGGGCCGCCCGCCATCATCACCGAGGACTGCGAACGCTAACTATCGCCAACCAGGGCCGCTGTCACCGTTGCCACCATCAGGGCCCGCTGCTACTATCTTTATCACAGGGCCGCCGCAATTATCGTCGCCCCAGGCCGCCGCTACTACCCGTCACGAGTACGGTAATCGTTACTGCGAACGTCAACCATCGTCGTCCAGGACCGCTGTCACCATCGTAGTTAAAAAGGGCCGCATTCGCCCTTCTTCACAATCAGGGCCGCATACAACACCTCTGCGGGAGGTCGCTGCCGCCCTCATCACCGCTAAGGCCGCCACCACCACTGCAAGGCAACTGCAGGCAGCCGTCGTAGTCGCCGTCACAACCGCCGCGACTGATCTCATCGCCACGCTCTTAATTACGACTGACGCGTACCACTGCCAACCTTGCTGTCACCAGTAGCACTCCCGTCGCCGTACCATAACCCGCCGAATAATCTCCGACACCGACTGCCGACTCTCACTCTCTCATTACCTTCCGCTCTCCCCTACACGACAAGTTGCCGGCATTCTAGATAGCCGCGTGGGTGTGTGGGTGTGTTCGACTTAATACACAAATCATTGTGTTTTATTTGGTGGGGGTTAGTGGGACCTTCGCTGGACTCTGGAGCGGCTGAGCATACCTTAGCCTCCGACAAAATCCACCTCATACAACCGTATGAGTTTTGAGGGATATGCCAAATTAAACATAGCGGCGTATAGGCAACTCCTTTTAGTGCTGTCAAAAGCGGCTTTAAAGTCGACAAATAGGTGGTGAGTTTCGATCCTTTTCTTGCGGGTCTTTTCGTAGATTTGGCGTATTGTGAATACCTGGTCTATAGTGGATTTGCCAGGTCTAAAGAAACACTGATAAGGCCCAATCAGTTCATTGACGGTGGGCTTCAGTCTTTCACACAATTCGCTCGATAACACCTTGTAACCTATGTTTAGAACGCTTCTCCCGCGGTAGTTGGCGCGAATGGCGGGGTCACCTTTCTTGTGGATTGGGCAGAGCACACTTAAATTCAAGTCGTCGGGCATGCGTTCATCTGACCANCTAAAGCCACACTGATAAGGCCCAATCAGTTCATTGACGGTGGGCTTCAGTCTTTCACACAATTCGCTCGATAACACCTTGTAACCTATGTTTAGAACGCTTCTCCCGCGGTAGTTGGCGCGAATGGCGGGGTCACCTTTCTTGTGGATTGGGCAGAGCACACTTAAATTCAAGTCGTCGGGCATGCGTTCATCTGACCATATTCTGCATAAGAGTTGATGCATGCACCTTATCAACTCCTCGCCGCCGTACTTGAATAGCTCAGCGGCTTTGTTGTTTTTCAGCAGCGTTATTGCTATACGTACCTCGTCATAGTCAGGCGATGGAACGTCGACTCCGTCATCATCGACTGCGGGCTCGGGTTCTTCTTCTCCACAACTTTCCTTGCTGCTACCATTTAGTAGTTCGGAAAAGTGTTCCCTCCATAATTTAAGTACGCTCTGAACATCAATTACTATGTTGCCATTATTGTTCTTACAGGAGTACGCCCAGGTCTTTCAACCTTCCGTAAGTCGCCTAACTCTCTGGTAAAATTTTCGGGCATTCTTCCTGTCGGCCAGCATTTCAAGCTCTTCGCACTCACGTATTTCGGCCTCTCCCTCCTTATTGCGGCAAATACGTCCCGCTTCCCTCTTCAGATCCCTATAGCGATCCCACATAGCGCGCGTTGCGCCCGATCGCAGCGTAGCCCTGTAAGCGGCATCTTTTTTCTCTGCAGCCACGTAGCTTGATGGATCTTTTTATGTTTGAACCTAGTACTGCATACTACCATGTTTCGGGCCCCGGAGAAGTCGATCAGCCTCAATCCGTTGTCGGACGTTTCGTTGTGGAGGCTGAGTTTTCCGACGGTGGTTCCAAAGATCCCTTCCTTGCCCACCCTGGCATTGAAGTCGCCAAGCACGATCTCGATATCATGACGGGGGCAGCGCTCGTACGTACGCTTCAAGCGCCCATAGAAGAGATCTTGGATGCCTCATCCGTCGGGGCACGAGCGCAGATGAGCGAGATGTTGAAGAATCTCGCTTTGATGCGGATTGTGGCTAGACGCTCGTCCACCGGGGTAAACGACAGCTTTTGTCCTTACGAGGACATCAACCAGCCGGGCAGAGGCACCTTCCCCATTAAGGGTCTGGACATTCCAGGTGCATGCCTTCAAATCCTAGTCCTTTAAACGTTTGCCGTGGTCGTCATCATAAGGGGGGGTCTCATCCGAGGCTTTGCCTTGCTTGTTCACTGGAAGTGGTTTTTACGTAGCGGATCCCAAGCCCAGCGCACAACCCATTGCTGGGACGGGGGTGGTTTCGCAACCAAATACACGTTTATATAGCGAGCCGGTTGCTCCAAGCAGACACCCGCTTGCAGCCGCACCTACTGGTGAACAGACGCTGCAGACTTCAGTGAGCCCTTAAATCGAATAAGTCGGAGTGGCCCCACCGAAGCACCCTCTCTTTCTGCCGTGACCCAAGGCTCCACTCGGATTGGTTACCGCATCTCGCATATGGGTTGCTCACGTTGCCCAGTGTGCGCAAACGAGGACGCAAGAGTCGGGATTGAGTATAGAAATGCAACTGTTACTACATACCCAGCGTAACCATATTTTATCCCATTAGTAGGCAATTTTTTATAGAGTCTTTCCCCAGATAATTATAAAAAAAATAGGTAAGTTTAGGTTACAATATAATCAAGTCCTTTCGTTTCGAGAATAGCTTTATCAATGAATTCGCAATACTTAGAACTAAGTTAAAAACGATAAAATATAATAACATTAACAATGTGTGTATTTGTTATAATCACTAGGAAACAGCATGAAACAGGGGAAGTCATTTATATAGAGATCAGTGAGATAGTAAAATATAGGAAATAGATAAAAAAAAATTACGTTTCCATGTAAAACATAATCGGATATGTGCATGGTCCAAACAAAGTTGAAATAGTTTCAGCTCTCTGACAACAAATTTGTCAAAACATTGCCCCATTAGGTTTTGAATTTAAAGAGATTTACAAATCGGGCATACAAAATATCGAAAGGCAAGAAATATATCTAATCAAAAACATTAATTAATTAAAACATCGTCTATATTTTTATAACAAAATAATTAAAACTAAATAAAAATAAAATAAGTAGTCAAAACTTTTCAATATGTGGGTGTCGTATAGTTATGATAAGCACTATTAAAAGGATACATACATCCAAAAAATAAATAAACATCATTTTAAGTAATTGAAAAACAAAATAACGATATATAATACCACTTTTTTACAGTAACAATTCGAATTTGTCTTTTGAAAAAAAAAATATTGCTCAAATTTTTCAAGTTTAGACACGCTTGTCTCCCAGCCTAAAAACGATAAAAGCTTTTTTTTAATTGAATTTTGAGCTCGCTTGGACCCAGTGTACGTCGGCCTAGTGAAGTCGTTTTGGTGAACTCGGAACGACGTCTAATCGAATTAATTTTTTGCTTGCTGATTTGTTTTTTTTTTTTTTTAATATTGCACACGATTTCATATTGGATTTGTATGGTTTTTATTAAAGATTTTAAGCATCATGTTGCAGTTCGCTGGTATATCGTTTTTTGCGGTTGCCGCAAAAACGACTCGCCGACGAACTGTGCTTTTCATCCGACGGCGAGATCACCGGCGAACAAATTGTTCACCAGACCGAGTCGTTACGAAGTCGTTTGGCAAATTAAAGACTATTTACGAATCCAAGGAGACCCAACATTTGCATCATTTCGAACTCTTAGGCCCAATTTCAGATGACCTATTTAAGTAGAGAATGGTGATTGACTTCAACAATTCATTTTCAGATCATACATTTAATCTGCACCTAAATGATAGGTAGGTTGTTTTATCAACATTAGGTGTGTACTCGGGGCGCACTCCTGTAAGAGCAATAATGGCGACCTAGTAACTGATGTCCAGAGCGTACTTAAATTATGGAGGGAACACTTTTCCGCCCTACTAAATGGCAGCAGCACAGAAAGTTGTGGAGAAGAAGAACCCGAGCCCGCAGTCGATGATGACGGAGTCGACGTTCCACCGCCTGACTATGACGAGGTACGTATAGCAATAACGCGGCTGAAAAACAACAAAGCCGCTGGAGCTGACAGCCTGCCAGCTGAGCTATTCAAGTACGGCGGCGAGGAGTTGATAANCAGAAAATAAATTGCCAAATTAATCACCAGTGGCAACTGTGCAAGTGATCAGATGTTTCGAAGGTTGCAAGTTTTTGCAAATTTTGCGTTCTCGTACTTTTGTTGACATTTCGTCTCTTTGAGACCGAATGCTGCAAAATTCTCAGAACTTTTGCTGCTGGAGAATTTTGTCCTCTCAATACGAGTACACACCTATTGCCAAAGAACAATCTGCTGTTCAGTACAGAATGTAAACAAACAAGCAAATGCATTAACAACGTGCGTATCAATTCTGAACGTTACCGAACATTTTGTAACCGAAATATTGAAGAGTGTATTAACAAATACTAGAACAAAAACCTTAGTGAAGGCCAGTATGCAGCTATCAAGAAAACGGTCAAGAAAAAATTGCCATTATTTCGTGTGTGTGTGTGTCCAAAGAATTTTGACGTCTGATACCTCACAGCCTGTTGCCTCACTCGTTCCTCAAGAAATAATGGAACGCGTATATATTTCTGTTGCAAACATGGATTGCCTTATGCTCTTTTTTCCCAATAAACTTTAGAAAACCGTAGCAGAAAGCGTAGCAAATTCCTTAAGAACTGCGTACAGCCTTAAGGATATTTGACTCAAAAAAATTTCTTAGCCACTACCGTAAAAATAATTGTGTTACCAGACTTGTAAATATTTTTTATTGGAAACATATCTTACTTGACCAAAGGCATGTACCAAAAATTACGAAATTTTAGTTTAATTGCCATAATCTTGTAAATCAACTAAATTATCTTTGTACTAATGGGTGCGTAGTTTGTGAAATATTTTTTCTAGGTCCTTTTAATAAATACCGAATAAACCGTCAGAATTATTTCGGAGATTGCACAGTACAACATGTCTGTGAAGTTAGCGACTATGGGACAGTCACTTTTACGTCAATTGTACTGGTAATTTATTTGTTTCATACGGGACGCCAAATGTTCTGCATTTCTTCTAATGAGCCGTATTCGGTATTTTGGCGCCTTAAATGCTCATAAAAATGAGAAGCCTGTGAACCAGATTTTATAAATCTGGACGCTACACGGTCAAAAATTTGGGTTTAATTTTTGAACCGCGCTGGACTACTGCCTTTTTGAATCTTTTATAGTCTACTTTGTAAACCAGTCATTAGTTTTAAGCAATTTTTAATATATTCTGGCTTAAATTTTAGTCCAAAAAGTTCGTGGTTTAAAAATCAAATCAAAATGTTTTAATTCTAGTTTCTAGGTTTCATAATATAGAAAATTTGGTTTAAAATCTAAACCGAAATAGAAAATGTTTGCACACAGCGAAATGTGGGGTTGATTCAAACTCAACATATGAAAGCACATTTACATGCGTGGCTGTAGCTGAGTGTGCAAAGATGCTTAATACAATTGGTTGCTGCCAAGGTTGTCCGGGCTCAATCCCCATCAGACGGAGCATGAAATTTAAGATTTTTTTTATTTTTTATTCTTAATTATGAAAATGTTTGGGTTTAAAATTTAAACCGTACTGTTTAAATTCTAAACCCAACATATGTGCTCTCCTTTTTTTTAACTTGGAAGGTTTGTATTTGAAACTGAATTTAGTTTGGTCAGACATATATGTAGTCCAAAAAGTTTAAAATTAAAACCGAAATTTTTAACCGTGTAGTGATTCGAAGCGAGGAGCCAATTTCTGGATGGTTGCTGAAGTTATAATTTTGCATAGAAAAACTTGGTATTGGTGAGTATGAATCGAAATTGGACGTTAATTATTATGGTTCAAATTTCTAAAAGAAATTTCACTAGTATTTAGGTTTTCAAACGTTTTTTTTCCAACACATTTCGCGTTGAATATTCTGTGGGGAGCAAAACATATTGAACGGGTAGCAGCAGTAGAGCAACTGATTTTACTTCTGTCGAGAATTCTGTTTTTAAATTGTCATTTTTGTTTACTCTAACATTTCAAACTTTTTTTACGTATATGGATTCCAAAACCAACAGTAAAATACGCACAGCTTGCATTTTTCTTGTGTACTATTACCTGTCCAATGTGCCGTACAGGGCTGCTAACTATACTTAGCTATGAAGTTCCATATTGAGGATAAAGAAGTGCCAAAATGTGTTAAATAGAAAAATAAAAGTGCCAATAAAAGGTGTCATTCTTTTTAATTCTTCCCGTTTAGCATTAAAACTAGAAACACATTCCTAAATCAAAAGTCCAATGTCAAAGTAAGATAAACCAGTTGTATACACAATAGTAAGTAGAAAATTTTAGTTGAGAAAAGGAAGTACACGGAAAGAATTTCACAAAAATGTATTGAAATATTACTATTTTTCAAAAGTGCCATTGTGGCACTTTGTGCCAAATTGCGCAATGAAGTGCCATGTGATGTAAAAAAGGGCCAAAAATGGCACGGTTTGAGCCAAGTTGGCAGCCCTGGTACCGTGGTGTGGAGGCAATTTTCAAATTTTGTGAAGAGAAAAAAAAATATTCATTAGGCGTAGGGCTGTCAGATTTTTTTTGCGTAAAATCAGTACGTTAGACTTTTCCTTGCCACGAAAATCAGTACTTTTCAGTTCACTTCTATTCAAAGTAAAATTATGAATGGGTTTTAACAGTATTTTTGTATTTAAATATGTTTATGTTAATTCCTTGAGCATTCAAACATTATCTGAAATATGTCAACTATAAATAAATTATCTTTTTTCTTACTTTTTATAGTACATTTAAGCAAGTTCCAACGTTATGTAAAAACCTTAAACAAAATCCTAAAGTATTTTGTTTGTGTAAAATATTATTCCACAAACCAAATACATGGGGAAAAATTATCGAACACCGAGTTACCGAGTACCAAGCTCGGTGTGAAGAGAAATTTGTATGGTCCAAATTGAAAATTCCGTACAAATCAGTACAAATTTTGAAAAATCAGGACATTAGCGCAGTGATTGAAGAAATGAATAAAATCGGTACTGTACTGATTAAATCAGTACGTTGGACAACCGTAATTAGGCGAAACTACGCAAAAAAATTGCTTGCTGATTGTAGTTGATGTTGAGGGGTATGTACCCTGCAGGAAATTGAATTAGTTTGAAGGTAATAAACTACTTTATTTTAAATGATAACTAATTGAAATTCTCACTATTTTACCTACAACGAACTCATTTATTTAACATGGCGATGTCCTAGCAAGCAGTCCATTGCCTTTTCCTGCATGTATTTTCAACTACTTTAAAATGAATTTGGCTTAAACAACTTCAAAGTCAGTATGTTTCGTTTGAATACGCTTTCGTTCTGCACCTCACAGATGCTTTTTCATAACTAAGAAAAACCGAAATTAAAAATTTAAAATTAAATGAGATTTGAACATAGACATTCTTGGCTGCGACCAATTGCAGCAAACATCTTTGCACGCTCAGCTACAGCCAGACATGTAGATGTGCTTTCAAATGTTCAGTTTGAATTGTGTGCAAGCAGCAAGTCGACTGTCCGACTCTGCATTTCATTTCAACTAATTTAAAATGAATTTGGTTTACACAACTTAAAATTCAGTATGTTTCTTTTGAATACGCTTGCGCTCTGGACTTCACAGATGCTTTTTCATACTTCCACGACACAAATTGTTTTTTTTAGCAAAAAGAGTATACAAATTTGAAACATTCCCTCATTGCATTTGTTTTAAAGTAGTCTTTCAATTAGTTGATTTAAAAAAAAAAATCACTTGTCTCCGCCAGGGTATCTTCAACATGAGAAACTCTAAATAAGAAGGCTGGCAGAATTTTTGAAAACCAAAGGTTTTCGCACGGAAAAATGTGAGGTTGGGTATAAAAATAAATATGAAATTATTTTCGAAGCTTTCAGATAACTCTTAGGAGTTCCGGGTTGGACCGTAAAGTGACGAAATTGAAGCCAGTTTTTATGAGTTTTCATATTTTATAATTTTAAGATGGCGAGGTTTTATTGTGTGCCTTTTTATCGAAAATTTCATCGAATAACTTTTATAAAGTATCAATTAAGATTCAAATCGGTTAAAATAACGCAGCATCATAAAAATGCAAAGGCGTTAGAAGTACGGAAAAACACACATCACTAATTTCAACCAGCGGCAGTCCTATAATCCGATGTTAATGAAAAGTCAAAAGTGCAACAAATAGCGTGAACGGCATTTTTTTTTACAAAAATTAAAGTGAACTAAACAGAAATTTACAAAACAAAGTGAGTTTTAATTGGTAAAATGGCATCAACATCGGCAAGCTCATTCAGGAAACTATTCCGATCCGATGACTATAAAATTTTTTTAGTTGGATAATGTGAAAGTGAACTCAAAGGCGCAAAGTTCTGCAATAATTTTTTCAGCTTTATTTAGCTTTTCAATAGTTCTAGAGTTCATGAAAAGGAAAATAAAGTTCTGCAAAATTGCGCAAAAAAGACATTTTTTAGGCCAAAAAAGATAAATTTTTTTAAAAAATAAAAATTTAAATTTTCAATAGTTTTAGAGTTCCTGAAAAAATGTAATTAAAAAAAGTCGAAGTCGGCCCGGTACTACAAATGAATGCGTCAAATAGCTTTTTTTGTTTTTTTCCAAAATGCGGTCTTGTGAGCTCAGTGGGCCATATGCAGGAAACTCATCTGCTCACTTAGAAGTCCGCTCCCAAATCCGATTCAGGAAGTTGAAATTGACCGTGCTACATTTGCATATGTACGTAAAAATGCGCTTTTGGATTTTTTAGAATTTATATTAGCTATGTGAATATTACGTAAATAAACAACTTTATCAACTTAGGAAACTATTATAATTTTTATCTTCCAACTTATTGTTTGGAAAAATACACACCCCTTTACAAATCCGGGCTCGGGGGGAACACCCCTGACCACACACCCTCTAGTCGGTCGTGGATATACTAGATTATGCACAACCTCACAGCATTGCTGTTACAGTAGCTTGTCAATGCGCAGATGCATCGGACCGCCCAGCTGCAATGCATGTCAGCTCAAACACTTTAGTCATAACGCTTTTGACATCAGCACATGCACATGAGCAGTCCCAGACAGTGCGTTGCAAGCAAAAAGCGCCATAGTCAGGCAAAAGAAAAGGTACAATAACCTACCAACTTCGACATTATCTCTCCACGAATTCCAGCCGTGAAACTCAACCTGCGCAAATTCCTCGCTAGGGCCTCCAATTTAAAATGTTATGCAGCATTAACTGCTGTGACTCAGTGCCATGGGTTGCTCAGATCCAGCGATCCAGCATAATCGTTAGAAAGTTGGTTTTACTTGTACTCGTGGGCTTGTTAGCAATCGTTTGTGTGTGTGTCTTATGAACGTTTGTTTATTCACCGCAAGGTGATCAAATGTACTTACACACTTCTGGCCCGCAGCTTCTACTGACCGTTCGTTCAGGCGAGGAATTGATCGCCTTCTGCCGGGAGCCTTCAATTTTTTTTCTAGCGTGTGCTTCGCACTCGACGCGAACGCTAATGTTGCACATGCGCGTTTGCAGCTTGGGGCTTCTTGCTGGCAAATGAGTACGTGGCATAAAATTGCGAGCGATAATTTGATATTGTCCTATATTTTGCATATTTTTCTTTTGCCTTCACATTTTTTGCTCATGTGCTTCTTTTAAGTTGAGACTTTTCATGTCTTTTCAATTTTACACTTGAGCGCTGATGCACACGCCGGTGCAGCAGCGACTTGCAGAAGGGGAAAAATCTAAGCTTACATCCAAATACAAACATAGTACACATACACAAATATACACATGTACCAGCGTTGCCACTTGAGAATATTTTAAGGTACCAAAAAGCCCACCAAATCAGTTTGCAAACTACCAAAACATTTTTTATCAATAAAACGAGATTTTATTGAATTTACAGGTTTTGCAGATTAACAGTAGGTTTAAATTAAAATACCAATAATATGGTTTACTGTGCTACAGTTGGTTATCCATTCATGCAATACTTGAAGTTTACACAATATAAATTCGGGCGTTTAAATAAATTAATTAACGTATCGTATAAAAAACAGTTATAAGCATTGTATATAGTTTTGATATTAATTCAATTCATATCAAACATTTTGATGTATAAAACAACAAATTCAGACATTTTATGCGTTTAAATAAAAGTTAGGTTGTTCACACTTGCTTGGTTATCAGGTTATCTGGTTACGTGGTTATATTTTTTATTCAGTTTACAACAATAAAATACACTACAGAATAATAATTTTTAACCAGATAACCTGATAACCAAGCAAGTGTGAACAACCTGAGTATCAAAAATATTGTACACAAAACGTTTGTAAAAAAAACATACCGAGTATATATATCTTTGAGATCAATTCAATTCATTTCAAACGTTTTTTTTTTTCTTCGACAATACAATTTCAAGCATTTTATTCGTTTAAAAACAAAAAGTTTTTATATCCTATATTATATTAAAAACAAAAATTTTTTATATCCCCTAATTGTATACAAAACGTTTGTAAAAAAATCATACATCTTTGAGATCTCTTTTTGCTGACCACACGTAATGTGCATCAGCCTTTTGTACTAGTTCTTTACAGTACATAATACTATTTATTGTACTGATGTTTAGTTTATTTCTGAGTTTGGTTTTTGGGCGCAGGCGAGTATTCATCACCACGAGCATTTTCAGTATGTGTTAATTGACACATATGTACATGCCTACTTAGTCGCAATTTTTTACCTGAACAAGTCGTTTAAGTGTGGACAATACACTTACTTCGGACGGTTTAGAACCTTTATAGATATACCTGCAAATAAACAACGATTAAAAAGTAACTAATTTAAAGCAAAATTAACTTGCTTGTCCGTCACTAATCTTTCCGCTTATTTGTTAAATTCAATTGAAGAAAGGCGGCCAAAGTTTTTGACATTTAACATCTTTCTTTCACTCTTTCTCTTGTCATTATTTCCTTTGCTTGCTATGAATACAGGGTTACCATTCATAGATATTTTTAGAGTTACTATAAATAGTAGACAGCACTGGCAGTATGCAATCTTAAGCAAACAAATTTTATTGCTCAATTTGGTTGCAATTTCACTTTTGCCTACCAAAAGCTTCATCCTTCCAACCAAACTACCAAAGGATGATGAGCCTACCAATTTTGGTCCAATTGGACCAAAACGGCAACGCTGACATGTACATATGGGGGCATGTATTGGTAATTCATAAAAAGATGATGATGAACAAGCTAGGTATAGTGCGAGCAATGAAATATTCATCCGTCAATCAATACGCCAGTCAGTCGATACGTTTGCGCAGCTTGCGTTCTTCACATTAATGCGAAGGAATAAAATGAAAACAAAAACTAAAAAAAAATAAAACAATATGCAATTAAAGACGAGCTCTTTGGAAAGTATTCGCTTGCTGCTGGTATCGATACTTTACAAACTTGTTTGGCTTCATTCTTACGTGCAATATTTGATTGCTTTAGCGAAGTAAAATTATCTTACAACAGTTACAAGAATCTCTACAGTTGCTTTTCAGCTTGCTCAGGTGACTGCTAATGGTTTTAATAATTGACAACCGTTGCGACCCTGATAGCTACGCCTCATAGACAATATTACCTCCTCCTGTTACGAGCACCTTCCTTGCCAAAGTAAAACGATTTCTTCGGAATGAGGCATGAACAGCGTTTTCGAAAGCCTTAGATAAAACTTGAAGTCTGTTACGTAGAGGAATCTTCTGGATTTATAACAATAGTGAAAGCTCTCCTAGTCGGTCGCTCGAATAAGCGGGCATCCCCTATAAGCGGACACATTCTTGGGAACGCACGGTTTTTGGATTTTTTTTTTTTCAATGCAAAATGCTCTCCCATACACGGACTTCCCGATAAACGGACGCGGATACTCAAAAATGTCCAGTTATGAAAAAAAACTTCCATAAGCGGATGCGAAGCTCTAATGGTCTGATTATGGCAACTTAACGTAACTTACGGCTCTCACTTAAAAATTCTGTTAAATGGATGTTGCTTATAATTGGACAGACGAAACTTAACGTAACTTTATGCCACGTCGAAATCTGTTTCATTTTGATTCACTAAGTTCTACGTTAAGTTGCCATAATCAAGCTTTAAGAAGTGGTAAATTTTATTTTATTTTCTCAGTCAGATGTTGGCCTTTGCGCTTGAACATATATATATGTACACAAGAACATAATCCATATTCAAAGATATTTTCTTATGAGAAAAAAGTGTTGCCTTTTCGTTGCCCTCTACTTGCAGCTTGCGCGAAGTGAGATTTGTCGGTAAGAAAGAAAATGCCATAAATTTCAGTTTATTTTTAATTCATCCTATTTCTATTTCCTTTTGACGAGGAAATATTATTTTAATTTAGAAACCCGCGACTAAAATTTTTTAAATTAGAATTTTTCCGGCAGGTTCTGCAATTCACTTCCGAGTGAATTTGAGGTAAGTGCGCTTTGAATTCAAGTTGGTAGGGGTTGAAATTCACTCGGAAGTGAATTGCAGAACCTGCCCGTTTATGTTATTTTTTTACGAAATTTCCATAAGCGGACATCTCTCATAGGCGAACAAAAAGTAGGTGACCATGGGTGTCCGCTTATGGGTGCACTTTTTTTGATAAGAAGCGTTATCAACTGAGCATCTGTGGTGTAGTAGCAATCTCTACAACACCTGCTAGTATTCTAAATACACTGCTGCGTACTATTGATTGGGCGGAAATTGCTCGTGGTACTACAATGTTGATTTCACTAAAATGGTGTGCTAATTAAACCGGAATACTGAGGAAGGGCTCATAAATTGTTACATCTTTACCGATGGCTCTGAATATATGTATGTATACTACCCATGATTGAGAGAATACAAAGGTTGCGCCGATCTCGGACCGCTATTCCTCCCTTAACGAATTTGACAGAATCGTTGTTTGCATGACGTCACACTTGTGCAACTTGTTTACGTTTTCCTTGCAAAATTTTTTCTTCTTCTTCCATTCTTGCTCACGTTTTGGCTAACGGGAAGGAAATTCTATTCTAATATGTGGATATGTAATCCAAGCTTTATCTTCTTCTTATTTGTCGCTGTAACCGCTCAAGCGATTTTGGTCGAGTCCAACAAAGCACGCCAGTGAAGCCAATCATTCTCCACTTGATATGTTCATCGCAGTGGGGCCTCCCCTTCCTCTGTTACCTCCAGCGGGTTCCGAGTTGAATACTTTCAGAACTGCAGCATTGGTGTCCATTCGAACGATATGGCCAAGCCATCAGAGCCGCGTATTTTGATTCGCTGCACTCATCGTTCCATCGTCTGCGGTACTCGTCGCCGCCAATGCGTAAAGGTCCATAAAACTTTTCTCGAATACTCCAAGAGTCGCCTCATCAGATATTGTCATTGTCCTTGCTTCTGCGCCATATACCAGTGTGGGCATGACGAGTGACTTATAGAGTGTGGTTTTCGTACGTGGAGAGAAGACTTTACTCCTGAATTGTCTACTCAGTCCAAAGTAGAACTTGTAGGCAAGAGTAATTCTGGGTTGGATTTCGATGCTGACATTATTATCGGTGCTAATGCTGGTTCCCAAGTAAACGAAATTTTCTACTTTCTCGAAATTATAACTGTCAACACTGACGTAGGTACAAGAGATGGGCGCGGGATAGCGGGACCCGCGGGACCCACGGCACTGATTTAAAATTGGCCGGGATGGGCGGTATCGGGAAGATCTGTAAAAATATGGCGGGCGGGATGGGACCAAAATCCTTTCCCGATGCTCCCTATAAAACCGCAATCCCCGCAAATTCACAAAACCTTCCTTAAAAACGATGTTTGAAATATGCACTTTTAATGTTTTATTGAGAGGAAAAAGAAAAAAAATAATAGGAAGATGCCAGATCTCTCATTATAATTTTTATTATTTAAAATTAATTTGAAAGACATGAACATTTTTGTCAACTTTCGATCGGTATGCAAACCTCTCCTCACACGTTGAAATCTGAACCCATCGTTTCAATTTGTTGTCCGTTTGTAGCCTGCTTTAGAGATAGATATCGGGACCCGCGGGACCCGCGGTACAATTCTGAAAAACGTAGGGATGTGCGGGTTCGGGACTTAAAAATCGAATTTCGGAATGGGCGTGATCGGGATTAAATATTTAGTCCCGTGCCCATCTCTAGTAGGTACCAAGGCGCGAATGCGCTGACTGTTTGTTTGAATACAGGAGATACTTCGTCTTGTCCTCATTGACCACCAGACCCAATCGCTTTGCTTCCTTACCCAATTTGGAAAAGACAGAACAGACTTCGCGGATTTTGTTTCCGATGATGTCGATGTCATCGGTGTATGCCAGAAATTGACGCTTTTGTAAAAAATTGTTTCTGAGTGGTTTATTTCTGCAGCTCTTATTACATTCTCCAGCGTCGGATTAAAGAAATCACATGAAAGAGAGTCGCCCTGGCTGAAACCACGCTTGGTAGCAAACTTCTGCAAGAGGTCTTTTCCAATTCTGACGGAGCTGGTGGTATTGCTCAACGGCATTGTACACTACGCTGCAGTATGCCAATGTCGTTGTAAAGCTCATACAGCTCATCGCTATTTTACTTTTCCTTTTCATAAATAGATCCTAAAAATCCGTTCCCTGGTAATGAGTATAAATACTCATTATAATAAATAACTAGCAATTGCTTAGTTTTTATTCATACGGCCCAATACTTTCAAGCCGATCATATTTTTAGCTGAAATCATACATTTCTCGTGAACATCCTGCATCCTTAAAACTAAAGTACTTGTGTATACATATTCCTTTCTATAATATGTACATACGTACATACATATACGCAATATGTAAATTATTTTGCCCATTAAATTGGTGTCATTGTATAGTATGTGTGTAGAATTTTATTAGCATTTTTTTTGCAAACGGCTGCAGTGTTTGAGCTTGCGGTGTCCAATTCAATCTATACCGACAAATAACCGCAAAGCTTGCACGATCATCTCGATCGTCTGCTGTTGCATTGTTGTAAGCATGGTGGATGTTGCTGTTGCTGTACATTTTGCGGTCTCCGGTTGGTGGCAATGCTAATAGATGGCGATGGTCGCGATGGTGGTGAAGGAGCTGTTGGTGCTAGCGGTTAATTGTAAACGAACAACTGCAGTTTGTACACACACACACACCACCACCATTGTCGTTGTTCGAAGGTGCGTTTTTAAGGTTTCATTCAAAATTTTACATTTTGCAATAACAACATTTTACTCAATATGCAGTAACGACCAATCACGCCTGGTTGGGTATATACTGCATATGTATATTAGACTGCATCACCGAAAAAAGTTGCGGTTTTTCCGCCGGGATTACAAAATTTATTATATCTTAAGACGCCCACCAAAATATTTCGGAAAAATATTAAGATTTAAGGCAGCTGGACCGTTTTGAAAATACCTCCAAAAATTAAGTTTTTTATGAATAAAAATAGTTTCTTAAAGAACTTTTTGAAAAAAGTCCCCTCAGATGACAAAACAGATTAAGCTTAAAAAATCTGCATGAAAATATTTAAAAATCTTTTCAACGGAATCGTAAGAATGAGATTTTTGATGCTGTTTTTTTACTTTTCTCAAACATTGATTTACGAAAAACTTGAATAACTGTCCCAAAACTATTCTGATTTAGACTTATGGGATCTCAGTAGAAAGGTATTTTCATACTGTTTTTATTTCTGTCCAAACAAAAAATCATTCATGTCCCAATTTTTTTTTTTTCAAATACCAACACCACTTATTGTAACTTTGAATGATGTTCGTTCATCCTACATTTCTCTTACATCCTTTGAATGAGCTTATTAGAAAAGAAATAAAGGGTGAGAAAATACCTTTCCAATGATACCTCAAGTCTAAATCGGAAGAGTTTAGTGTTTTTTGGTTTTGTTGCGATCAGTTCGTAGAATATATTTGGTACACTTGTAGGCTAGTCCGATGATGCAAAGGAAGAGTTTAGGTTCAGTTATTCAAGTTTTTCGTATACCAATCTTTGAAAAAAGTTAAGCATCAAAAATCTCATTACATATTTTCATTCCGTTCAGAATTTTTTTTTTATTCAAAAAAAAAATGTATGCAAATTTTTTAAGATTACACCGTTTTATCTTTTGAGGGCTTTTTTTCAAAAAACCTCTTTAAAAAACTATTTTTATTCACAAAAAACTCCAATTTTTGAGGTATTTTCAAATAGGTCCAGCTCGCTTAAATCTTAATATTTTCCCGAAATATTTTGGTGGACGTCTTAAAATATATAAGATTTTATAATTCCAATGGAAAAACAGTACCGTTTTTGTTTTGTATAGGTTGTGATGCAGTCTATTGTACATATATACATATGTGTGTACTTACATATGTACATATATGGATATTTGCATATTCATATTCACATATTTTTTAATTTCATACATACATAGGTTAGTATAAATCGGCCATGTATACATTCCTCTTCTTAAGTATTTATATGTATGTATATTAACATAAATAAATACACATGAGGTCTGTACATTTGTACATATCTATGCATTTGTTTTCAACTATGTGCTCTGGCACATTAACAAAGCATTATTCTGATGTAACTTCTTAGGTAAACCATTGTTTCGATGTTGTTGCGGCAACATTTGCATATTTCGTATTTAGATAATTCTACATGATTACATAGAGAACTATGCAAACGCTTGTAACCCCACTTTTCTATATTATAAAGATATATATGTATGTATGCAAACAGTCCCACACAGCAGAATAGGTTCAACATGATCTGCTTGCTGCAAATTTAATCGTTCACCAGAAGAGGTTCAGTGCCACTATTTTAATACTAGGACGCTATTTGGCAAGTTTCGAAATAAGTGTTGTATTTCTCAACTAAATAACTGTTTAAAACCTTATTATTAGACAAATTTTATAAAGGATGTCTTTTAATTCAGACTTTAAAAGCTAAAATTGGAATTTAAAAAAAATAAACTCAGATGATAGACAAACTAAAAGAAAATACAAAAGGGCGCATTCCTGCAGCAGAATCTGCTGGGAATTCACGCATTCAATTGCAATCGTGGCTACAACAGTACATAAAAGAATCTTAATAACTCTTCAGAAATTAAGTGTTTCAAAAAAGGACCCGCCAGACATGCCACGCAGGCCTTAGTGATTGCAGTTTTGTAAATCAAACAAAAAAGCATAAGGTGGAACGAGTAAAGAAGTATCAGTTCGGCCGAAACCGAACATTACCCTGGAGGAAGCAAGTGATTTTTTTAATCACCTAGTTGAAAGACTACTTTGAAACAAATGCACTGAGTAAATTTTTCGAATTTTGATACTCTTTTTAGTCAAGGAAACAAATTGTGTCTTGGGAAGTATAAAAAAGCATCTGTGAAGTGCAGAACGAAAGAGTATTCAAACGAGGCATTGTGACTTTGAGGTGCTTTATGCCAAATGCATTTTAAAGTAGTTGAAATCAAATGCAGAGTCGGATAATTGACTGATTCCTAGGACATCGCCATGTTAAATATATCAGTTCGTTGCAGGGGAAAAATTCAGAATTTCAATAAGTTATAATCTATACATATAACTACTGTGGTGGAGTGGTAAGCAGTGCGCGCTTTCACTCATCAGCACCTGGGTTCAAGCCCTGGTCAAAGCAACATCGCAAAAATATAGAAAAAAGGTTTTTTCTTAACAGTAAAGGTAAAAAGATAAGAAAAAATGGATATTGCAATATGGTCGTCAGAAGAAAGAGGCTTAAGAAGGCTTACAGCAAAAAATATTTTTTAGAGTTGCCACCTGTTTGAAAATTTTAATTTAATCTAATTTATAAGATAAATTGAATATTGCAATATGGGTATCAAACTAAAGAGGTTCAGGAAATTCTACTGCGGAAAATAGTTTTGAGCAGGGTTGCCACCTCTTTGAAAAATTTTATTGTGTTAAATTGATAAAATAAATGAAATCTATATCTATACTTATAATAAAATTTTAACATTCCGATGTCTGTACCTTACAGATATTAAAGAAAAATTAATATGGTGGGTTTTTGTTAGAGCTAAATAAATAATTTTTAGAATTTTTGACTCTCTGTCTGTCTGTATACTGTTTGTATGCGCATCACTCGAAAACGAACGCATGGAATTGAATGCAGTTTTCACCGATGTATCGCTAGAGGTCTAGCATACAATATAGAAAAAAAATAAAGAGTTGCCACCTGTGTTTAAAATATCAGTTTAGGTCAATTGATACGACAAATTAAATATTGCAATATGGCTGTCAAAAGAAAGAGGTTTACAAAAGCTTACAGCTGAAAATATTTTTGTGGAAGGTTGCCACCTATTTAAAAACTTTAATTTAATTGATAACATAAATTAAATATTGCAATATTGGCATCAAACAAAAGAGGATAGGAAATTTTAATGCCAAAAATATTTTTAGGAAATTTGCCAACTGCCTGAAAGTTTTTATTTTGTAATTTAATTTGAAAAATAAATGAAATATTACAACGGACATTAAAATCAAGTGCTTACTTATGAAAATATTTTTGAAGCGGGTTGCTACCTATTTGAAAGCTTTAATTCAGTTAAATTGATAAGATAACCTAAATGTTGCCATAAAGTATTTGAGAATAACAAAATTGCAACAGGCCGATATCTGTAATAAAAAATAGATGTTAAAGAAAAATTAATAGGAGGGTTATTAGATCAACAGAAGCCAAATCTAAATTTTTTATAATTTTGTCTGTCTGTATGTTTGCAAGCGCATCAAGCAAAAACTAAAGAGCGTGTCAGACGTAGCAATATATTTCGATGCAATAAATTTCGGAAAGGCTGTCAAATTGAGAAATCAGTTGCATGAGCAGTTACACCTTGCATGGAAAGTGTCTTTCGAAAGAGGTTTTTATTTGCGAAAGGCGAAGGCAGGAAAAATTTCTGAAATCGCTTTTTGGCTGTTCACACAGCGAATGAGTTTCTGGCAATCTTTCTCGATACTAAAATGCAACCATGGGCAGTGGGGTTGTCGTTTGTTTGCAATTTCTCTTGTAAAAGCGAGAACGAAAACGCGAAAAATGAATACTCGACGTAAGCTGCTGTTGAAAAAGAAAGCAATTTTATTAAAAATTACTGCCATTTTGATTAAAAAAATAGAAGTGGATGATTCGCGTACACGCCGGCCTGTTTGGGTAAGACAATTTTGGGAGCGCGGAGCAAACAACCCACACAACACAACGTTGATAATTGATTTGCGGCTTGAAGGGAATGAATTTTCCAGAAATTTCTTGAGGAAGGATCAATTAAACTTTTTATGTGCAAAAGTGCGACCGCTTATTCAAAAGCAAAATACGGTTATGCGTGTAGCCATAAGGGTTGAAGAAAGAGTCTCGCTGACATTGAAGTACTTCGCATCTGGCGACAGTTACCATACACTGTCCCAAATGTTCCGTATATCTCGGTCAGCTATTGTGGAAATAATTCCTGAAGCCTGTCGTGCTTTTTATGTAACGCTGGTACCGGAATATTTGACAGTGAGTACTCAATTGTTTTGTGTCAAAATTTAGCCACAACATATGATAACAACATAGCAAGTAAAACCATTCTCTCAATTTGTCACCCGTGATGTTTTTTAAGATTTCCTGCGTATTAAAATCATATAAAATTGAGAATAAAACAAAACAAATTGTTAAATTGTTTAGGTAGCTGATTGTAAAAAAAAAAAATTAAGAAAATAAAGGGAGAAAGCTGTTTTATTACTACACCTGGTATAATTTCGCCATGGTTTACGATTCTGTGTCAGCAATTAAAGACTTTTAGATATGTTTTTTTTTACGTTTATGTTACTTTTTATTACGAAATTATATGCTAAAAAACTAAAGATCACAATTGGTTGCTAAAAGAGTTTAAGTAAATATCACACATATATGCTTAAAAAATAAATATCACAGTTATTATATGCTTAAAAACAAAATATCACAGTAAATACCACAGTTGGCAATATTACATGCCTATATCACAGGNATTATATGCTTAAAAACTAAATATCACAGTAAATACCACAGTTGGCAATATTACATGCCTATATCACAGGATTTTAAAAACATGCATAATGCATGTTTATATTATATATATTTATCCGATCCCGATCATTACCCCATGGTGAAATTTTAAATAGCTGGATACTCTTATAATTGAAGCCAGCACTAACAATGGGTCGTATGAATAAAAACTAATGGCGTTTTCGTTTCTACAAAAATTGTTGCCTTCTCATTGCCCTTTCCTTAGTATCTGTGCGTAGAGAGCACTGAGAAGGCAACATTTTTCGGTAGAAAAGAAAACGGCATAAGCAATTGCTTTTTCTTAAAATTTCATACCGTTTACTTCAATTTTGTTTGAATAAATCGAGATATTTAAGAAAAAGCAATTGCTTAGTTTTTATTCATATGGCCCAATGCTCGCAATCCCGTACTCAATCAAAAAAACATAAACCCAAAAATAAGCAAAAATCAAAACCACAAAATATAGGATAAATATAATTAACATATTTGCCGTGTGAACAATAATTTAACGATTAAGTATATNATATTTAAGAAAAAGCAATTGCTTAGTTTTTATTCATATGGCCCAATGCTCGCAATCCCGTACTCAATCAAAAAAACATAAACCCAAAAATAAGCAAAAATCAAAACCACAAAATATAGGATAAATATAATTAACATATTTGCCGTGTGAACAATAATTTAACGATTAAGTATATTAAGCAAAATAATATATTTCAAGCATTTTTGATACTTAATTCAACAATATTTTTTATCATTTTACACAAATCAGTGCCACACGGCAACACTCGATTAGTTTGACAGCACTTGCAGAAGAAATAAAAATTGCTAGTGCAGCACGAGTAAGGTGAAATATATTTCCGAAATAGATTTTCGCTCTTGCAGTTGTAGTCACACCTTGCAACTTTTATTTCTGAAACTGATTTCCGAGAAGTGACAGAAAGATTTTTCTGGCTGTTCACACATCGAAATAAAATCTCTCTTTCTCAATTTGACAGCAAATTGCGTGCGAAAGACGGAAATATTGCCACGTCTGACAGGCTCTTAAGGTATGGATTAAATGCTGCTTTTAACGATGTACATATTGCTAGAACTCTAATTGGAAATATACATAGAATCCATTTTTTGTTTTTATTTTATCGTCGATCATTGCTCCTAGGTATTTGATCGTATTGTCGGCCGCTGTGGTGTAGTGGTAAGCAGTGCGGGCTTCCACTCCGCAGCACCCGGGTTCAAACCCTGGTCAAAGCAACATCGCAAAAAATATAGAAAAAAGGTTTTTTCTTAACAGCGGTCGTCCGTCGGCAGGCAATGGCAAACCTCCGAGTGTATTTCTGCCATGAAAACCAGCTTCTCATAAAAATACAATCGCCGTTCGGAGTCGGCGTAAAACTGTAGGTCCCTCCGCTTTGTGTGACAATATCAAGGCGGAGGAGAAGCTCGGCCAAACACTAACATATGTATGTGTAAGCGCCAATCTATTATTATTATTATTATTATTATTATTATTATTATTTGAACGTATTAACTTTTTCTAGTGCGTCGTTGTTTATATTTAGAGTTAGCAACGGACTAAAAAAAAAATTAAAACTTTTTGTTGTTGCTGCCAAAAAATTAACAAATTAATAAACAGCTACGCCGATTTGGTTCATATTTGGAACATATTCCAGCACCTTGAAAAAAAATTTCCTACCAAAAGTTTACTCGGTATGTAGCTCAGGATATTCCTAAAATTCTTATACAGACTAAAACGTAAAAAAAACGAAATATCTCTAAAAGCGATTACGCTGGAGGAACTGCAACTTAGCACTGATGCATATCGAGGGCTTATATTCAATACCCTCTCTGCAATTTTTATGAAAATGAGTTTTTGCTGGTGACGTGAGCCATGACAATAATGTCAAACTTAAAATATAGCTTTAATGTTATTATATTCTCATTTTGAAAATTCCACTATCTGCAATAACATTTTGTTATAAGAGCAAAATCCTCTATCTACACACTTTTGCTAGAAATTTTTTTTTATTAACATTTTTTGTGGCAGGCAAGTTACATGTGCCTATGTATGTATGTATGTATATGTTACCGGTAAAACCCGATCTCAGGGCAAGATAGTTTTGCCCAGGCTAAACTATTTCTACCTAATGCGGCATATCTGTTCAACTGAAACCAAATTTGATACAACAAAAAAATCGTCCATATCCCGTCAAACATAGAGTCATTAAACTCCATTACCCTTTCTATCTCAAGGGTCACCAAGAGTGGAAAACTGCTATAATTATTCCTATTGCCAAACTAAATAGAAACAGTTCACTAATTTCTAACTACGGACCCATTCCCCCCGCCCCCCCCCCTTCATATCTAAAGTATTCCGCTGGAAAAATGGTGAGAGGATGTACAACGTTGTTAAGTCTTTCCTCAACATCCGGAAGTTCGCTGTTCGGGTCAATAACTGTACAAAAACTGTTCCTCTCTTTAATGGCGTCCCAAAAGGATCACCACTTTCGGTTATTTTATTCAATATAGCCTTTGGGAAATTTAGGTCCACTATATTTTTTCTAAGACTAAGGACTTGCCGCAAATGGTCCAAATCTCCAGGAGCTAAGTTACCCTCACCGTGTCCAACACCCCTATCTCCTATACTGACACATTGAAAATACTAAGAATAATTTTTGTCAATAAACTTACTTTTAAGCAACACTATCATAATGTAAGATTAAGCTTGCTTGCTAGACTAAATATTGTAAAGGACTTATCATCCAAGTATTATTTAGTTCATATAACTACACTGGTAAAGGTAATTAGGGCTTTTATATTACGTTAAATATCTATTTGGTCTCATAACCAATGTACATACATAGATACACATGTACATCTGCTTTTGCTTAACGTTATATTTTTTGTATTTTTTCTATCTAGATCCCTACCTCTACCCCTGTTCGTTCTAATTACATTTATGAATTAGAGAGTCGATAAAAATGCCAATAAAAAACCGATAACAAAATCGATAGATTATCGATAATAAAATCGAATAATAATCGATAAAAAAATCTATAAATAATCAATAACAAAATCGATAAATAATCGATAGCAAAATCGATAACAGTATCGATAACAAAATCGATAAAAGTGTCCATAATAACTTCGATAAAAATATCGACAACAAAATCTCTAACCATACCGATAAAAAATATCGATAACAAAATCGCCAAATATATCGATAACAAAATCGATAAAAATATCGATAACAAAATCCATAAAAATATCGATTATTATATCGATAAGTTCCGAAGATATCGATAGCAAAATCGGTAAAAATATCGATAAAAATTTCGCAAACAAAACCGATAAAAATATCGATTGTTATAACTATCTATAAGTCCCGAGAATCGCGAAACTCTCTAAAATCCCGAAATACTCCACACACATTGAGTCTTTGGGTTTCCATCTAGATCCTTTTCTCTACAATTACCTTTATTTAAATCTTTCTTCGTCTATCTTCATCTTTACTTTTATCGGTATCCTCAATCTCACCTTTTTTATACCCGAGCGCACTTGTGCACAAGGGTATTATAACTTTGTTCACATAACGGTTGTTTGTAACAGGCAAAANCGTTTATCATTTTCTTCATCTAAATATTCCCCTTCACCTTTGCCCTTTAATAGATAAGTTAAGTGTTTAAATTTAATTTGATCTTCATTTTTGCTTTATCTTTACGCATCTTTGTTTTTGTTTTAATTTTTACCTTTGCCTTTATCCTTTTCTTTATCTATGTACGTACTCACCTTTACTTTAATTCTTGTATTGGTCTTTTTCTAAGTTTGGTTAATTAATACCATGTGCATACACTCAAGAAGCACTTGTTTCAACCCCAACCATTTCCGTTGCACCATTTCCGTGTGNAAATATCGATAAAAATTTCGCAAACAAAACCGATAAAAATATCGATTGTTATAACTATCTATAAGTCCCGAGAATCGCGAAACTCTCTAAAATCCCGAAATACTCCACACACATTGAGTCTTTGGGTTTCCATCTAGATCCTTTTCTCTACAATTACCTTTATTTAAATCTTTCTTCGTCTATCTTCATCTTTACTTTTATCGGTATCCTCAATCTCACCTTTTTTATACCCGAGCGCACTTGTGCACAAGGGTATATTAATTTTGTTCACATAACGGTTGTTTGTAACAGCCAAAACGAATCGAGATAGATATAGACAAATGTATACATAAATGATCAGNCATCTTTGTTTTTGTTTTAATTTTTACCTTTGCCTTTATCCTTTTCTTTATCTATGTACGTACTCACCTTTACTTTAATTCTTGTATTGGTCTTTTTCTAAGTTTGGTTAATTAATACCATGTGCATACACTCAAGAAGCACTTGTTTCAACCCCAACCATTTCCGTTGCACCATTTCCGTGTGCAATTTACTCCCAACCAACCAACCGCCGCTAAAGAAGTTTCACTTCAAAAGCCGATGAAGCGAGAAATCAGCTTTATTTCGTATATTAAGCTACACCAAGATTTGGACATCATATCTAGTCCGATGCTTACTAAAGTAAAAACTACCGCAAGGGCATTTGCCTAGTTCTATACTCATAAATCACCTGGGAGCTTATTTTCACAGACGGTTCCAGATATTATACCGGCTATTATTTTGCGTTAACAAACGAGCTTGGTGTTACAATTGTCGTCGGTGCTTTTTCCGCGTACTGTTCGGCATTTACAATTGCTAGAAGCTGTACGTTTTGCCTCTAAAAACGAAGGAAATTTTTTCATATGCACGGACAGTAAATCAGCCATCGAAGCCCTCTTTAACAGTGCTAATGATTGGCTGACTTCCAAAACGTCAATTGCTTTGTATACGTACAAAGTATAAGGTTCAATAACGTCGAACTACAAAATATTGACAATGTATACTGTTCCAAAACGCAGCCGATCGAAACGTATCGCTTGAGCAATCAGCGCATCAGAAACAAAGTTGATGCTTCGTTTGTTATTGGTTAGCATTGGTGTTTTAAATATGGAAAATTCAGAAAAATTGTTCATTGCTCTATTGAATATTTAAAATATGCAATGTATATGGTTGCAATGTGTCGCAACTCTGCATATACAAACAGTTTGAATACCGCAGTATAACAGTTTCCAAACATTGTATTGATACGTTTTGGAAGTCAGCCATTCTCATATAATTTCGAGATCACGTGAAAGTCTCTTTTGACACAAAACACCATTAAAATTATGTGGTTACCTGGCTACGTTGGAAAAGAAAGGAACGAGTTTGTAGACCAATGATTTATGTGTTAAAAACTTAGTTTAAGATAATACTTACATCTAAAGAACTGGCATTTTAAATATTCTGCAAAACCCCCTATCAGCAAATTTTTTTTTATGTAAATAGTTATAATTCGAATTGCAATAATAAGTAAAATGAATTAAAAGTAAAATTTTAGTTTTAATATATAGCGTGAATTTTTAAGACATGCGTGTGTATTTAAAATTATTAACGCTTTTAAAAATAGCTGTCAAAACAGTTTTTTTGCTCTCCTGAAGAATTGAGTTTTTGCAGATAGAGGGTATTGAATATAAGCCTTCGATATATCGCAAATGCATTGGAAAAGGGGGTGTGGCACCTTCCATACAAACTGATCTTCTCATATAGCTTATCTCTGAAACCGCTTACGCTAACGTCCTGAAATTCGACACAGCTACATATGTTATCAATACAAGGGCCGTAGCCAAGATTTTTTTTCGGGAGGAGGGGTTCTGGCAAATTTTTTTTTTAATTTCACTTTTATTTCAACATTTTATTTTTGATTAAAAGAAAAATACTGATAAAAATAAGATATTTCACACAAACAACAAAAAATATAATCGATAATCACATGAGGCTATTTGCCGAAAATTTTAAAATGCGCTTAGTGGCATTGTGATACTATGATAGCACGGCCGAGTAATCATAGTCAACTTATGTAGAGTAGTCGAACAAATTGTAGCCGCACCAAATTTTCACAGGTTTTAAAATATTATTTTTGCTGTTATTTAATTTTGGTTAGTTTTTTGTAGTTCATTCTTTAAACACATCCATATAAATACAAGTTTAAAGGCAGTGTCACACGATTGGGTATTTTCCAAAATATTTTTCTTATCCCAATCACGAAAATTAATTTATGGAAATTTTTCAATAAAACATCGCTGTATTATACCAATCTTTTAACTACAAAAACCAAAATTTTCCCATCTTTTTACCAAAATAGCCCAATATAAAATGTACAAATCTGTACAAATGTACCAATCGAGTGACACCGCCTTAAAAATGTATGCAATTTAAAAAAGAATTCAACAAATTTTCGTTAAAATTTCGAGTTGTTTAATTAAATTCTGAGTATGCAGTTTTGTGGCGCATTGAATTCTAGAAGAATAAAGTATGAGTTTTAAATGGCTAAAAATTTCGATTGATTTTTTAGAATTTTTAAAAAGTTCGAAATTTGCACGAAAATTTATTGATTTTTTTTAGTATTGTACAAATTTGGAAACTTGGATTTATACGGGTTTTGTTAAAGAATGAACTATTTTTTTTATAAAAAAAATAAAAGTTCAATGACAACAAAAATAATACGTTAAAACTTGGAAAAAAGTGGTTCGGCTATAATTTTTTGACCACTGCACATTAAGTCAAACGATTACTTTTTCTGTGCGAAATTAATAGCAGCTAAATTATTGCACTATTCTAATGTAAAATGATGCCAACGGTTAAAAAAAGTTGTAAAGTCAGTAAATAAAATGTGAAAACATGACTTAGCATTCGTAAGACAGACTTTTCGCGCAATGTTTTAATGTTCAAATGATCACATAATATACAGCGTGGCGACGAATAACTGTTACCCAGATATTTTTGAGAAATAAAAGAGTCCTTTATAGATTTTGCGAAAAAAAGTATTTTATTGTTATTTTTCCACAGATTTTACTTTAGTTGCATTAATTAGTTTTTAAATTTTAATCCTTATTTACATTTGCCAGCAGTGTAAACTTTGAGAGGAAAGTTCATTTGGCACGCAGGTCTTCGTCAGTTAATTTGTTCCATATCTTCTGTAACCATAGGCTAATTTTCTCCATTTTGAGTCCCTTATACTCCCCCTTCTGTCCAACCTAAGGCCTCATACTCAAAAATCGAATAGACTCGGAACTGGTGACTAGGACGGTCATTCATTCGACCAACCTTATACAGTTTTTTTCTTTTTTGTACTTTTTTTATACAAAGCCTAAGAAAAAATACACCTGAAAAAGACTTGCGTGCCAAATGAACTTTTCTCTCAAAGTTTACACTGCTGGCAAATGTAAATAAGGATTAAAATTTAAAAACTAATTAATGCAACTAAAGTAAAATCTGTAGAAAATTATCAATAAAATACTTTTTTCGCAAAATCTTTAAAGGACCCTTTTATTTCTCAAAAAACCTGGGTAACAGTTATTCGTCGCCACGCTGTATATTATGTGATCATTTGAACATTAAAACATTGCGCGAAAAGTCGGAAACAACAACAACCAAAAAGGAAGTACATTTGACTTTACTTCAAAGTACGAAGTACAACGGCTCAAAAAGAAGTACTGTACTTCCGAAAAAAGTCACATACAGTATGTACCAATCCATCTATCCTAGATATTAAAAAAAAAAATTAACATAATTATTGGAATGAGTAATTAAAGGGCCAACAGACCGACCGAGCCTAGCGACAGCTGTGCGCAAAATCGCGTACTGATCTCTATATACCGTGGCGAGAATATAAATATGGAACAGACAGAGCAAGTTTTGGATATTTTTCTTTGTTTATAAAATCTTTATTATTTTTTTTATGAAAAATGTAGGTTATTATCTAAAAAACCATGTAAATCAAAATTTCAAACTTTGTTGAACATTTATAAAAATTCTACGAATTTAAACAAATGCTCATCAAAGTTCCAAGTTTTTTAATCAGATTTTTTAGAATTTTTTGGAGTATGCAGTTTTGTAGCCCATTAAATTTTAGTGTAATAAAGTGTGAGTTTGTAGTAGCTAGGACTTACCGTTGATGGACATTTTTTATTAACGCGTTTTCTTCCATACAAAGTTTGTTCGAGCATTTTTTTGTATGGAGAAATCAGCAACAACTTGCAACTCTTTATTTCACAAAAATTGAATGAATGACGAAACTGCATACTTAAAATTTTTGAATCTAATTAACTTGTTTTTCGAGAACGAGTTACGCTTCCATAAAAAATAATAAACATTAATAACCCAAATATGTAAAAAATAAATGTGATTTTTATTTTTGTTTCAATGTGTGTTTAATAAAACTAGCAGTGAATTGTAAAATTTTTTCGTTAGCAAAAGTGTACGGAAATGTACTGATTTCTTAGTACTATAAAAGCCGAAAGTACTGAATTTTGAGAAAAAATCTGACAGCCCTAAACACTTACCAATAGAATAAAATTAACTCAATTCTCTGAATCAACGAAAAATTCTGCATAGGAGTTGGATAGGGGCATCCGGTGAACAAAAAAAAAGAAAACAAAAAATTTTGATCCAGTGTTATCGTTATATCTAGGCAACTTTTCGGCAACAAAATTAAAGCCACTGCACGTCACGTTGGAGCACCTGGCTTCAAGAAGATAAATATTAACCTGGAAATTTAGTGGTTATCAAAAAAAAACGAGTTTAAAAAGATTAAACATAAATTAAATAAATTTCTTAACTAGAGACGAATAACGACGCACGAAAAAAATTTACAAAAAAAGGCTCGTAAACCTAGTTGACGGCAAATAAAGACGCTTAAACATAGATTTATACCTGGCCAAGGATTTTTACTTCAGCATCATTCCCCAAAACCGCTTTGGGGAATCAATACACTATTACACCCGTAAACATAACTGACCTCGAAAATAAGTTAACGCGTCTTTCTTCGCTGAAGTTTTTTATGCGTCGTTTTTACGTGTAAAACGTCTTCATTAATCTATTGAAAAATTTCCAAAAAATAAGAACAAGTTGTAATTTTGGTCTATGGAAACTTTTATTTCATGCATAATTACTTTACACTAGTCACAAGGAGATGTTACACCAGGCACAACTTTAAATATTTTTTAATATTTCTATGAAGATTATATAAAGCTAATTTTTATTGAAAACGAAAGTGTATAATTCATATTTTATAACAGAAAAACATCGTTGGGGAACATTAAAGGCATCCACACACCTGCGCAATTCTGTCGGAACGAATCCGCACCGGTTTTGATGCTACAGACTAGGGACTTTGCGAATGTGGAATTTTAGACATCCGCGGATGCGAATGCGGATGCGGATATTTAACAGCTAACATCCGCGGAAGCGGTTGCGAATGCGGATGTCACGTATTTTTAAGAAATAATTTAGATGGGTAAATTAGGTGATTTAGGTAAATAAAAAACGGAAAGTTTAATAATTTTTAATAATCTGCCTTATCCTGAGTTATGCCCGAAAAAAATTCACCATAAAATTTGTATTCCGCCCATAGTAAATATGTACATGAAAACCAAAAGTGAAAAGTGAACCGGTTCGGGGAAAATTAAACTCATGATAAGACTGAATGTTTTTTTCGTACTTGAATTTAAAAATTGGAACACTGTACTTGACAAAAAACTTTTTTAAGGGTCGTAAATCAAATCTGCGCGTTTATATAACTACTCGCTCGAGGCGAGAAACTTGAAAAACTTGAAACTTGGCAAAATTGTAAATTCTTTTCGATTGGCACTGCACCAGTTGAGAGGAGTTTAAGTTATATTTATTTATTTTTATTGCGGTGCAATAATTACTTTTTGAGAATTTCAGCGGGCTGCAAATGTCGGATGTATCCTCTGACTTGCATCTTCACAATCTAGCATCATGGCACAATCGTTGTATAAACAACGTTTTTTTCCAAAGAATTCTTCATTGTCATTCTTTTTGTTGTTTCGGAATTTGGAGAACCAGTCACGTCATCAGCGTTTTTCGATGTTAGTTTTTGTAACTCATTTTTAATGCTTTCTTCTGTTACTGGTTAGATATACGTCTGTGCGCTTGCACAATATTCCAGGGACCGAAAATAACAGTTATTTCTTTCCGAGTTAAATTTGGCCTAATATTTTTTATTCCGAAATAAACGTCCTATCCGGATAATAAACAAACCGCTTATTCAAATTAAAAAAAATTTGGTATCTTATGAATGAGGACTGAAGTAGCTTTTAAACAGAAATAACGAATGAAGGTTACCACCTCTATTTATATTTTTTTATAACTTAATACTAAAGAAATTCAGGGAAATGTTTAGTTATTTGCCTGCCGTTTTCGGGGTGGGTGCGCAGGGGGAGATGGCGTGGCCCCTTGAACCCCCGCATTCGAAAGGGGACAGTCTCCACTTTACGAAAAGCCGCAGCCCCCTCCCCCCCTTTGGGGCCTCCCACAGAACCCTAGGCATTTATCGAGGTAAACTGAACAGTTGGAAGTGGAATATAACCCAACTAACAGAATCTGTGAGGTTTTTAAATAAAATAAATTATCCCAAGGTGGGTATCAGGCGAGAGAAGGGGAGCTGAACACCTTTCGCAGAGAACACCATTCTGCGTAGGCGGGCTTCGGCCGCGCTTTAGGATTATCACCCCTATTGCGAATGTCGACTGGCAGTAGATAAACGACTATTAAGCGATTATCGATTATCGATGCTATTGCGAGTGTCGCTTAGTCGCTCAATTAGCGACTGTGAATACTTTTTAATCGCTCATCCTTCTATTGCTGTTTTTTAGTCGTTGGAGTTTGCGTTTATAAAATTTACATAAGAAAGTGGTACTATAATGGATAAAAAGTAAGTCAATTGAACTGGAAGTTGTAAAAAATTGTGAAATATACATATGCATGTATGTGTCTGAATTACAGATCAAAAATTATAAGCAACAAAAGGCAACTTGCGCGGTTGGTCGTACTGATGCAGGAGAGTGAAGACATAGGCAAAGGAATTTCCGGAAAGAGTAGGGTAGGAAGCTCCGCTTCTATTGGAAAAGATACATATACAATATTTCTTGTGCATATAACTCCGGCTACGCCATCCACAGTGTTTTTGCGCAGAACCAACATCAAAAGTTTATACAAAAAAACTGCATAATTTATTAATTGACTAGTGCTCGGAAATTTGAAATCTTTATTTTAAATTAAAGTTGAATTCTTTCAATACACTTGTTATGTTGTTATGTTAAAGTTTTTAAACTCGGGTCACGCGTTTGGACACAAAAACCCAACATCATTGTACAAAAAACTTAACCGTACCGTATTTCTTAAACTTCCATAAAGTTTATTAATGAGGAAAACAGCTTTTCCTGCAAATCATGTAAAGCCTAAAAACCGTGAAGCATCGGGAACGCAACTTCTATTCATAAAACTCACACATGTACATACACCTTCCAAGTCCAAGGGATGCGACGAATCTCGCAATTCCCTCCTTGCTTTAGCCAACTCTACTAATCTATTAGCTTCCGCATCATCTTCCTCATCACTAAACCATATTTCAACTGTGTCCATTTTTTAAATTTTATAATAAAAGCAATTATTTTAAAAATGATGTAAATAAAACACTCAAGAAACAAATGTAAACAAACAAACAGCTGTTTACAATTCTGTCAACCATTCACAATAGTACAAATTTTTATCGATCAAGTTACACAATAGCAAAATAAAAGATGATCGACTCGATCGACAAATTTCTATTCTACTGCCAGTCGACACTCGCAATAGGGGCCTATAACTCTTACCAAATAGAATTCTACTTTTGGTGTTCACCAACTTGGGCCACCGCCCCAGTGATGTAGCCTTGGTAAAGGATGAGGTAACTAGAATTCCCTTTCCGTGTGGTAAATCTGGGGCAGCCGCCCCAGTGATGTCTATTATTTATTAAATTAAATACGTTAAATTAAATTAAAGACTAAATAAATATTTGCCATGGAAAGGTTTATATTTTTAATGCTTACTGGGTTATATCTTATCTTCTTTTGTCTCTCATTCTTTTGCATATTTTGGAGTTTGACAGCTGAACTCCGCCATTTAATTTGCATATGCAACCAAAGTCAGAAGCGTAATTTTAAGGTGCTTTTATTTAATGATTAATGAATTGTCATTAATTGGTTAATATTGAAGTCATAAAGAAAGTTATAACTAATCGAGGAAAGTGTAAAGTGAATCGGAATATAAAAATATATTGATGAAGTGGCTGCTTTAAGGAGAATAGCAGTGATAAATGTACACAAATTTCCGAATTTTACAAAAAAGGGCATATTTCAAACCCAATTTGTAAATAAATTAGTGACCAAATATTACAGAAAAAGGTGTTGAAATAATGTGTGGATACTTGACTACAAGTGTGTGCAAATTTTTTTGGATCGGGTCACCCCGTTGGACACAATACCTCGAAATAGTTAGGCCACGTACTAAACAGTACCCGAAATTCATGTAAATACATACCTGACCCAATGTTTGTTCTATGGTAATTAATTAACATTTTTTATTGAAATAGTCTTCAATGTGTGGCTTTCCTCGTTTAGACATTTCTGTTTTAAAGCTATTTTAGTCCTATTTGATTGGATACCAAACTTGTTTAATTTGGATAAGCGGTTTGTTTACTATCCAGAAAGTACATTTATTTCGGAATAAAAAATATTTGCCCAAGTTTAACTCGTAAAAAAATAACTGGAACTTTCGGTCCCTTCAATATCCGCATTCGCAAAAGATCCGCATTGATTTTTGCGAATCCGAAAGCGAATGCGAATGTTAAAATTAATGCGGAAGCGCCGCGGTTGCAAGTACGCACAGCCCAGAAATCATTCCCGTACTCAACAAAATGGGTAATAGAGAGCGAAAATTGAAACATATTGGATGGTAAGTGTCTTCTTCTTCCTGCCCGAAACAGCGCGGACTTTTTCTCCGGGTAAAAATGGATAAAGTGTCAAAGTGCATATCAGCTGTTTTGTGTTTACATGTTGCCTGCATTTACTTGGTGCTTTTTAGGAATAGTGAATGGCCTGTTGATGTATTTTCCATCTTTATATACTTAAAATCAAATTTGTGAAACCAAAATCCAATTTCCAAGAGTTTGCATTTAAGTGAAAAAAAAACAAAAACTACGTGAATCAGCTGTTTCTCAAATGTGCTTTTTTTTGCGTTCCCGTACTTCTGGGTTATGTTCCATTTTTGAGAGCAAACTTTTCGCTTATTCTCTAATTACCGGATCCGGTCCGGATTGTTAGGGAAAGAACCTATTAATTTATCCGATGCATCCAAAATATCGATGTTTTTATATGATACATCGATATGAATCGATGCAATATTTGATGCATCAGATCGAAAAAAAACATCAATGTATTTTTTTTACTTGTATCCCAAGTGTCTAGCGACGATATGTACGTGAATGCATACTTTTTAGTTTTTCAAACAAATTTTAGAAGTCTGAACTTATGTAGTTTTATTTGATTATGGCCAAACATTTTTTCAGTCACCACTTAGTTAATTTGATTGTTAAGGAAATTTTGTGCGACGGCAGCGTTTGTTGTGGGTCATAGACTGATTTAAATTGCACTCAAATGTAAAAATTTAACAATGACCACTTAATCTCACAAACAAATGCGCCGCATAAATCAATCCTAACTTGCTATCGTAATTAAACAGGTTGTTTTCATGAAACGCTGCCCAAAAACATCAAACAAAAGTCAACCAGAAGAGGTTTCTTGCAAACTGCTTCTACATCATCTATATGTATATACCTAAGTACATAAATAAAAACCATCGTATGCACATAGTGTAGTATATAGTACATACATACATATATAATGTATATGTACATATCTATATACAACATACATGCAAATGTGTGAGAACACAAATAAAATGCTTATTTCACAAAAAAATGGTATCCACCCACAATTGACAGAGCGCAGGCGCCACGCTCCCGCTTGGAGGGCTCTACTTTGCTCAGGCAACAAAACCATCTCGGAGATTCTGCTCTCCAACGCTGAACTTTACAATTCAGCTGAATCCACTGCGTTGACTCAGCCAACGTGGTCACTCGAACTGGTCCACTCTGCTCGTTGTTAGGCGCGTACAAGTGGGATGATTCATCGGCGTTGACCAGTTCCACCAGATAGCACGTTTTATTGTTTATTCTCATATCCATATTTATATCTGCATGTATGTATTAGTTGTTATTGCTTTAGCAACGCGCTATATAGACGTAGGTTAGTTATGTGAACAGCTGATTTGTATGCGCTAATGAAACCGTTCGACGAAAGTTAACAAAAGCTTGAACTTGACAAGTGTCGCTGCGCTTTGTTGCAGGTGGCAATGTTTTGATTGTACTCGAGTGAGAAATTTCCAGGTTTTTTCGCTACTATTGCAAATATATACAATAAATCTCTAAATCTCAACAGTTCTAGCGAAAAGGTGATCACCATAGCACCATTGTCGTTATGCAGTGAATATCACACAAAAATATGAGCTTAGATCACTTGTGTCAAGAAAACGGTTTTGATACGGGGGGATTTTTTTTAGCAAAAGTACTTTCTGGTAAGACGTATGGAAATAAAACATTTCATAACTGAAAACTCTAGCAGAATTTCAAGAATACTGCGCTTTTGCATATTCAACCATCTATTTGAGGAGCAATGTCTATTATAGTGTATTAATGTTTGGATTCTCTATTATTACCCACTTGAATACTTACTAGATATGTATGTATACATATGTAAGTAAAGCAATGGTGGAAGAAATAATATAAACTTTTTATTTAGACCAATTTTAGCTATATTTCTTTTGTTTATTTTATGTTTAAAATTATTTTATAAAACCGCATCATACAACGCGTACTATTTATACAAATCCACATATAAAACCAAAATTCCCAAAAATTTAAAACTTTTTATTTAGAACATTCGAAAAAAATTTTAGGTATGCAATTTTATAGCACAATAAATTTTATATACCAAGGCGAATTGAGATATGAACTCACCGCCCTGTTCTCTACTGCTAATGAGTAGTAGAGAATGACATACATATATTCTCTACCAGTACAGAAATAATCGGTAGAGAAGAGTTACTGAAACGGGCTTCCGACCTTGTATACAAAAATTCAGATTCCTTGTTTTCTGATGAGTAATTACAAGGAGAAAAGACTGGCGTGCTTTGCAGAACTCGGTCAAAATCGCTTAGGTGGGTACAGCGCCAAAGAAGAAGAAGAAGAAGAAGAATTACAAAAAAAAAATTGGAAACTTTCATACGGTCAGAAGTTATGCTACTTTTTCTCCTGATGTTTCGCATACACGACCACGTGGCAGCGCCTAATTGCGCGCTTTTACAGCATAATACCGTTATATGCGAATGTGACATGTGAATTCGTGAATAGTACATATCGCACACGATCTTCAAAAGTGACACAATTCAAAATTTGGCAATTTAAACTTTATCGATTTTGAAATTATGCGCCAAAACTGTATACATAGCTTTTATTTATCTTTCAGCACAAGCTGGATCAAGTTTTTGTTATAATTTTTTGAAAACCCCTAAGGTAAAGTCTCCCTTGCCCAAATGATTAACATGGGCTAAGAAATAGTTTTTCGCATTTCCTGACAAACGTGTAGTTTTGAGTTATGTCACCTTTGAAGGTTAAGTACAAATGTTTATTATACCTTTCATGAACATGAAATGGTATTATAACTTTGGTCCGATGTTTGTAAGTACCAGAACAAAAAGAGATAGACCCATTAAAATGTATACTTATATGATCAGAACGTCGAGCTGAGTTGATTTACTTTTGCATATTCAACCATCTATTTGAGGAGCAATGTCTATTATAGTGTATTAATGTTTGGATTCTCTATTATTACCCACTTGAATACTTACTAGATATGTATGTATACATATGTAAGTAAAGCAATGGTGGAAGAAATAATATAAACTTTTTATTTAGACCAATTTTAGCTATATTTCTTTTGTTTATTTTATGTTTAAAATTATTTTATAAAACCGCATCATACAACGCGTACTATTTATACAAATCCACATATAAAACCAAAATTCCCAAAAATTTAAAACTTTTTATTTAGAACATTCGAAAAAAATTTTAGGTATGCAATTTTATAGCACAATAAATTTTATATACCAAGGCGAATTGAGATATGAACTCACCGCCCTGTTCTCTACTGCTAATGAGTAGTAGAGAATGACATACATATATTCTCTACCAGTACAGAAATAATCGGTAGAGAAGAGTTACTGAAACGGGCTTCCGACCTTGTATACAAAAATTCAGATTCCTTGTTTTCTGATGAGTAATTACAAGGAGAAAAGACTGGCGTGCTTTGCAGAACTCGGTCAAAATCGCTTAGGTGGGTACAGCGCCAAAGAAGAAGAAGAAGAAGAAGAATTACAAAAAAAAAATTGGAAACTTTCATACGGTCAGAAGTTATGCTACTTTTTCTCCTGATGTTTCGCATACACGACCACGTGGCAGCGCCTAATTGCGCGCTTTTACAGCATAATACCGTTATATGCGAATGTGACATGTGAATTCGTGAATAGTACATATCGCACACGATCTTCAAAAGTGACACAATTCAAAATTTGGCAATTTAAACTTTATCGATTTTGAAATTATGCGCCAAAACTGTATACATAGCTTTTATTTATCTTTCAGCACAAGCTGGATCAAGTTTTTGTTATAATTTTTTGAAAACCCCTAAGGTAAAGTCTCCCTTGCCCAAATGATTAACATGGGCTAAGAAATAGTTTTTCGCATTTCCTGACAAACGTGTAGTTTTGAGTTATGTCACCTTTGAAGGTTAAGTACAAATGTTTATTATACCTTTCATAAACATGAAATGGTATTATAACTTTGGTCCGATGTTTGTAAGTACCAGAACAAAAAGAGATAGACCCATTAAAATGTATACTTATATGATCAGAACGTCGAGCTGAGTTGATTTATCCATGTCCGTCTGTCCGTCTGTCTGTCTGTTTGTATGCAATCTAGTCTCTCAGTTTTCGAGATATCCTGACCAAATTAGGTAGGTGGGTGTATTTTTATAATGTATTAATCATTTGTCGGAACCGGAAGAATCGAACCACTATAACATATAGCTCCCATACAGCTGATTGTTCAGATATGAGATTTTTCGTTATAATTCATCCATTTATGTAGCTAGGACCATGAAATTTCGCGCTGTTTTCACTCATTATCATCAGAAGACTTACAGTGAAAATAACGAAGATCGGGTCACTATAACCTGCAGCCCGCATACAACTGATTGTTCAGATATGAGGTGTTTTATCATATCTCCTCAATTTATGCAGCTAGGAACATGAAATTTCGCACCATTTTCACTCATTATTAACAGAATACTTACAGTGAAAATAACAAGGATCGGGTGACTACAACATATATCTTCCATACATCTGATTGTTCAGATATGGGATTTTACTGTAAAACCCCTTTATTTGAACAGCTAAAACTGATAAATTTCGTAAGATATTTTATAAATAATAATACAAAGTCTACTGAGAAAATCGTCAAAATCAATGCTGTATAAGCTTTATCTCCTATAGCACTGATTGTTCAGATACCAGTTTTTGCGATATATCTCCTTTATGTAGGAAACTAAACCCAATAAATTGT